>NW_019260396.1:0-1042 GCF_002742605.1 Olea europaea var. sylvestris
AGCAACATTTTTGTCGGTAAATTAAAGTAACACAATGAAAAATAAACATTACCAACAGAACAATTCTAGGTAATAAAATAGTAATTTAAGATTAAGAATGGAGTTTCTCATTGATGATCATTTTTAAATTATTTCTTATAAATTTTAATGTATAAATTATTTTCTTTAAATAAAATTGTAAAAAAGATAAAATATTACCGTCAAGAGAAATTATGACCTCATTTAAATAACACTTAAAAAATAATTGAAAATTATAATAAATTTTTAGTATGTAGTAATAATAAATAAATATTTTCATAAATTCAATTTATCAACCTAAATTTCGTCCATAAATAAATTAATAAAAACATAAATATTATAATTTAAAATAACAAGAAATATTAAATTACTGAAAAATAAAAAAGAATAAACTTACTTTATTGACACCTCCAACTTTTGTAGCCACGACATTGCGATTCGTAATCTATGACGGAAGTGCGTTAATGATAATCCATGATATTAGTATCGATAATTCCATCCAAAATTACAGACAAATTTCCATCTAATCCCTTGCGACAATAACGTTAGCGATCATCATTAGATTTTCATCGGTTTCATATGTTTCGTTTTACTTTTTATTATTATTTTAGAAAAGGAATGTTGTCTGAGACTCATGAATTGCTTGAGCCGCCTATGTACGATATGTTGTTCATGACACTTAAAATATGATAAAAGTTAAAACAATATTTTGTAACCTAAAAAATAGAAGAAGAGAAGAACAAAATCCTTGTTATGTTTTATATACAAACATGCATCTCACGAACTCACTGTTGACTATCCCTATTTCTTTTAAGTCATAATCTGAATTGAGAAGCAAGAGAATGCTGCTCGTGATTGTACCTAATCAAAGACAAACCCATGTCGATGCACCTTCACAATTGAACCCAATTATTACCTACTTTGTGGAGCTACAGGCACACATGGCTACAGTGAGGGAATAAAATTCCATCAACCCTTAAAAATAAATTTGTGACTGATATTTATTTTAGAAATAAAATGTTAG
>NW_019260397.1:0-1042 GCF_002742605.1 Olea europaea var. sylvestris
GCCAGGGGCAATTTCGTCATTTTTCGCTACGGTGTTGAAATCGGCTAAAATTTGGCTGATTGATCGGAAACAAATATCGCGCCAAGGGCAATTTCGTAATTTTTCTCAACTGTGTCGGATTCGGCTAAAATTTGACTGATTTATCGGAAACAAAAATCGCGCCGTGGGCAATTTCGTCATTTTTCGCGACGGTGTCGGATTCGGCTAAAATTTGACAGATTAATCGGAAAAAAAAATCGCGCCGGGGGCAATTTAGTCATTTTTCGCGACGGTGTCGGAATCGGCTAAAATTTCACTGATTTATCGGAAACAAAAATCGCGCCGGGGCAATTTCGTCATTTTTCGCGACGGTCTCGGAATGGGCTCAAATTTGACTGATTGATCGGAAACATAAATCGCGCCGAGGGCTATTTCGTCATTTTTCGCGACGGTGTCGGAATCGGCTAAAATTTGAGTGATTGATCGGCAACAAAAATCGCGCAGGGGCAATTTCATCATTTTTCGCGACGTTGTCGGAATCGGCTAAATTTGACAGATTCATCGGAAAAAAAAATCGCCCCGGGGGCAATTTAGTCATTTTTCGCGACGGTGTCGGAATCGGCTAAAATTTAACTGATTTATCGGAAACAAAAATCGCGCCAGGGGCAATTTCGTCATTTTTCGCGACGGTCTTGGAATGGGCTCAAATTTGACTGATTGATCGGAAACATAAATCGCGCCGAGGGCTATTTCGTCATTTTTCGCGACGGTGTCGGAATCGGCTAAAATTTGAGTGATTGATCGGCAACAAAAATCGCGCCGGGGGCAATTTCATCATTTTTCGCGACGTTGTCGGAATCGGCTAAATTTGACAGATTCATCGGAAAAAAAAAATCGCCCCGGGGGCAATTTAGTCATTTTTCGCGACGGTGTCGGAATCGGCTAAAATTTAACTGATTGATCGGAAACAAATATCGCGGCGTGGGCAATTTCGTCATTTTTCTCGACGGTGTCGGAATCGGCTAATTTGACAGATTGATCGGAAACAAAAATCGCGCCGGGG
>NW_019260398.1:0-1042 GCF_002742605.1 Olea europaea var. sylvestris
CTACATTTCCAAAAAGTACTTATGGGCCCAAAACGGACACCGTGTGCAAAAGTTACGCTCAATTCTTCGTACGCCGACTACCCGAGCGTTCCAAATATAGAAGTGCTCATTCTTTTGAAAAATGGCTGGAATCCCTCAGACGTCACGACGAATTAGTGAGTTCAGTCCAAAAGGGTCGCTACATTTCCAAAAAGTACTTATGGGGCCAAAACAGACACCGTGTGCAAAAGTTACGCTCAATTCTTCGTGCGCCGACTATCCAAGCTTACAAACATAAAATTGCTTTATCTTTCAGAAAATGGTCGAAACCGTCAAACGTCACGATGAAGTTGTGAGTTCAATACAAAAGGGTCACTACATTTCCAAAAAGTACTTATGGGCCCAAAATGGACACCGTGTACAAAAGGTGCGCTCAATTCTTCGTACGTGACTATCCGAGCGTTCCAAATATAGAAGTGCTCGTTCTTCCAAAAATGATCGAAATCCCTCAGACGTCACAACGAAAAAGTGAGTTCAGTCCAAAAGGGTCGTTACATTTCCAAAAAGTACTTATGGGCCCAAAACGGAAACCGTGTGCAAAAGGTACGCTCAATTCTTCGTAGGCCGTCTATCCAAGCCTTCCGAACATAAAATTGCTCATTCTTTTGAAAAATGTCCGAAATCCCTTATAGGTCACGACGAAGTTGTGAGTTCAATCCAAAAGGGTCGCTACATTTCCAAGAAGTACTTATGGGCCCAAAACGGACACCGTGTGCAAAAGGTACGCTCAATTCTTCATATGCGACTTTCCAAGCCTTCCAAGTATAAAAGTGCTAATTCTTTCGGAAAATGGCCGAAATCCATCACACGTCACGATGAAGTGGTGAGTTCAATCCAAAAGGGTCGCCACATTTCCAAAAAGTGCTTATGGGCCCGTAACGGACACCTTTTGCAAAAGTTGCGCTCAATTCTTCGTACGTCGACTATCTGAGCGTTCCAAATATAGAAGTGCTCGTTGTTTCGAAAAATGGCCGAAATCTATCTTACGTCATGAAGAAGTTGT
>NW_019260399.1:0-1042 GCF_002742605.1 Olea europaea var. sylvestris
TGTACACTATGGTGTACACTTTAGTTTACACTTTGCCACGTAACATTACCCTGTTTGACAATTTAAATTTTAATCGATTTTCCAATCCAATTGACACTTGACAATAATGCCAGTGTCAAACAACGATCCAAAAATTAGGGTACAATAACAAAGTTTAATCGGTAAAAACCACGCTACATGTACACTATGGTGTGCACTTTAGTTTACACTTTGCCATGTGACATTACCCTACTGGACTGTTTAAATTTCAAACAATTTCCCCATCCAATTGACACTTGACAATAGTGCAAGTGTCAAACAACGTGTTAGAAATCAGTGTAGAAATAATAAAGTTTAATCGGTAAGAACCTTGCTACATGTACACTTTGATGTACACTTTAGTTTACACTTTGCCACATGATAATACCCTGTTTGACAATTTAAATTTTAATCGATTTTCCCGTCCAATTGACACTTGACAACAATGCAAGTGTCAAACAACGTTCCAAAAATTAGGGTACAAATAGCAAAGTTCAATCGGTAAAAATCACGCTACATGTACACTATGGTGTATACTTTGCCACGTGACATTACCCCATTTGACAGTTTAAATTTCAAACAATTTTCTCATCCAATTGACACTTGACAACAGTGCAAGTCTCAAACAAAGTGTTAGAAATCAGTGTAGAAATAACAAAGTTCGATCGGTAAGAACCTTGCTATATGTACACTATGGTGTACACTTTAGTTTACACTTTGCCACGAGATAATATCCTGTTGGAAAATTTAAATTTCAAACAATTTTCCCATCCAATTGACACTTGGCAACAATGTAAGTGTTAAGCAACGTGTTAAAAATCAGTGTACAAATAACACAGTTCAATCGGTAAGAACCTTTCTACACGTACACTATGGTGCACACTTTAGTTTACACTTTGCCACGTGACATTGCCCTAATTGAGAGTTCAAATTTCAAATAGTTTTCGTATCCAATTGACACTTGACAACAATGCAAGTATTAAACAACGTGCCAAAAATTAGTGTAAAATAGCAAAGTTCAATC
>NW_019260400.1:0-1042 GCF_002742605.1 Olea europaea var. sylvestris
CAATAGGAGATATATAGATTTCGCTCCACCTGAACCTTTGTAGAACAAACATGAATCATAATTGCTTTTTACAAAGACTAAAGTTTGGACAAAAGAATTAAACTTCAAATACCATTGCCTAGGGGCTTGTTTAAGCCCATAAAGTGATTCCTTTAACAAGCAAACTTTATCTAATATAGGTTTTACTTCAAATCCTTCAGGTTGATTCATGTATATAGTCTCATCAAGGTCACCATTCAGAAATGCTGTTTTAACATCAAGTTGTTCTAATTCCCAATTAAAGTGAGTAGTTAGAGCCAATAGGATTCTGATTGTAGTATATTTGACAACTGGGGAAAATATTTCATTGTAATCCACTCATTCCCTTTAAGTGAAACCTTTGGCCACTAGTCTGGCATTATACCTCTTATTTTTTGTATTTGAGTCTCCTTCTTTTATTTTAAAAATCCATTTACAGTCTACAACCTTTTGATTTTTAGGTCTATTAACTAAAATCCAAGTTTATTTTTAACAAGTGAATCCATTTCCTCATTCATGGCTTCCTTCCAAAGCTTAGAATCAGGATATTTAATGGTTTCATCAAAGGATGTAGGTTCTGAATTTTAAGAATCAAGAGCAGAAAATAGAGTGACAAATTCTTCACTATTAAACCTACTGAAGGGAATTATGGTTCTTCTTTCCCTATCTCTAGTTAACTGGTAATCAGTAAGAGTATTATCTGATGTTTCAGCTTCATTTTCAGATTCATCATGCTCATTCTTTATTTCAGATTGAACAAGCTCAAAATTATCATCTTGATTTACAGCATTCTGTGTTTGAGTTTCCATGATGGTTTGTTTAATAGGTGCATATTCAAGAATTTTAGGGTCTCCAGATTTGATACAAGGTATGTCATTTTCATTAAAATTTATATCTCTGCTTATTATGACTTTAAAACCATTTTGTTCTTTACCCCACAGCCTATAACCTTTTGTTTCCTCCCCATATCCCAAGAAAACACATTTTTGGGATCTAGGCTCTAGTTTGCCTTCATTCTTATGAG
>NW_019260401.1:0-1042 GCF_002742605.1 Olea europaea var. sylvestris
AAAAAAAAAAAAAGCAATTACCCAATTGTTTGGATTTTCCAACCTTATCATTTGAAACTTGATTGTTTAGTATGAAGGTGCCGACCCAGAAGGTTCATGTCCAAACGATTTAGTTTTTCATTGCCTTGCCCTACACGTGGGAGTGTTGATTTTTATAATTTATATACATCTGAGATATCTTATAGTATTGTCCTCTATTTTAAAATGTTTTAAGTGAACTTTTTAATTTGTCAAAATATAAGTCTCGACAGTTATGAATTGTTGACAGATGACTACTCCACAGATCAGTTATGTGGCCTATCTGTTGTGATGAACTATTGTTTCTGATAGTCTATTTCAGATATTCTCGACAGATAACTAAATATCGACAGATGAGTTGAGTCATCTGTCAATATAAATTGTCGTTCTTGACAGATGAATTAACGTTCTTGAGAGTTAAAGACAGTATTTCTCAACATATGACAACTTCTCGAGATATAAGTTTGGTAGTCATCTGTTCACATGTCCAACTTTGGTTCATCTGAATATTATACGTGTTTGATTTTGCTTTCTTACATGTGCGTGTCACATTAACATGTATTAATTATTATGATATGAATTTTTTGTTTTGTTCTTACAGATGAATTTTGAATTACTTGTTTCGAAATGGAGAAGGCATAGAGCCAAAATATGTGTGCCCCGAATGATCAAGAAATCCATTGCCTAGTGAAAACAATAAGGTAAATGGTGTGGATGTTAATTATGAGGAATTCCAAATTTTAAATACTCTCATCTTATTCCATAGCACACAAACTAGAAATCGATGAAATGCCCGTTAATATTGCAAATATTGCTTTCAATTAGATGAATGAGGCATAAAGCCCTAAATGTCATGTTCGAACAAAGAAGAAGTTCCCTTGGATTGTGACATGGTGGAGGTGAATGGTAAGTTTTGTATTGGAGAAGTTATACTAAGTTGAATTCTGATTATATATTGTAAGCATGTTGAGTTGAAAACTTATGTTGAATGTCTTCTCATGACTTAAATGCAGATGATACAACA
>NW_019260402.1:0-1042 GCF_002742605.1 Olea europaea var. sylvestris
CGAACCTCTAAATTTGAATCAACCTGAAGTTCATATCCAATCACCATTATGTGCCGTCAACCAAAATACACAGACTACGCATCCCTCTTACCCCTCTTGCGACCAGATCGGGTGTATGGCGTCTTTGTGCTTACACTAGCCTTCTTTAGCCTCAACGACTGAGATCTACGTGTAGGTGAATCAGCTGCCATCGAAGGTCCAATAACGACGCTATTATGAACCGGCTGATCATTAATGGACACACCAACTGTAGGTACAATGGTTGGTGCCTCTTTCACAATATCACAAGTAACATATACTGACCCAAGTACTCCAACCCCACCTCTCAACATTATGGACACATCAAGAATATTGCAAACATCTGTTTCGATTGCCTCTCCGACATTCTATTTGTTCGTAGAAATATTGAGAGTGAAAACGGCACGCTGGGGCACATCTCTACCACAATCATCATGACCAAATCCACCATACTGGTCAGCAACATTGTGTACACCAATTTCTATAGTAACTTCATCAACCTACGTCGGATTTTATTTATCTCATCAGTGACATGATTTCTCAAACTACACTCATGACATCCTAGTTCATTTTGGAGACTAGCGAATCTGGTATTCATCTCTTTTCTTAAATCCTCCAACCTGCTCTCAAATGCCTCTCGTTGTTCATTGAAGAGAGCTCTTATCTCATCTAAAGACACATGCCTTTCAATGATCAGAGCCCCATGCTATTCTTCTCCGTCGTCAACGTGATGCAAATGTCGATGACGAAGTCCACATGTGTTGCCTTGCCGACATTTATTTTGTCCATGGTTGTTGTCATCATTCCGTGTAACATCATCTTCAACTGGACAATCATGTATTTCTATTGATTGAGCAACGAGACCATTTAGAATGGGGTCTGCTACGTCTTCCAATGGAACTAGATCGGCGATATATGGCTGCAATTTTTCTGCAGCAGTGGCGCGCAATGTTACCCACAAGTGCACCTATAGGGGAAGGAAAAATAAGCGAGCTGAAATATCATAGATTGCGAAAGTGTGAGC
>NW_019260403.1:0-1042 GCF_002742605.1 Olea europaea var. sylvestris
AACTCTTTATATAATATTTTTGTATAAATAGATAAATTATTATATGGTGAATATAATCAAAAGTCTCTATTTCATTAGTCTGACAATGCATGAAATTTGATAAGCATCTAATAAATGTGATTATAGCCCATTTATCTTATATAGTTTTAACACCAACCTTTAAATATTTTATGCTTAAAGCATAAAATTCAAGTGATATTATCACGAGGGAGAGTAAATACGCGTTTTACTCTTTTTCCTTGACTGGTTATATCCCATTGAATTTTTTTCACAAAATTTTTAAAGAGACAACTTTCGTAGAGTACTTAAATAATAATATTCTCCTTTTCATTTATTAAGATTTTTCATAAGGGTTTTCCTAAAAAAAAAAAAGGGTTTTAATTAGGCATATTGTTTGTGTAATGAACGTCTACAACATATAAGACGTTTACCATCAAAATAATACTATGATATGCATTAGACTTCTGAAAAAATCAACAAAAGCTATTTTTCAGATCATAAATTTCGATAAATATCTCGGATAAAAACAGTGTTATTTGAAGGCTACAACAAGACAAGACAAAACATATTTCACTAGAATTGCAATATTGAGGACATTAACGTACAAGATATGGATGACTCGATACAAAAATTTTCATTTATTGAAATTAAGGGAGCATTTGTATTCTTTTTCCTTAGTTCAAGTTTTGTCCCATTAAATTTTTTTGACAATATTTTAATGAGGCATATATTTTATGATGTGTAATTTAAAGAGGAAAGTTGTAAATTATACGTTTATTAGGGAATGACAATTATACCCCTACAATCCTAATTTTCATTAACATTATATCCCTAATTATTTACTAAAAACATGGGGATAGTTCTCAATAAAACATATATAAGTCTATTGACTTATTCTTTTCTCTTTTATCTCTATTTTATAGCAGATGGAAAATTTTATGTTCCATTCTAATTCTAAAGTTTATAAATAATGCTATTCATTTTTAATAAAGTCCATATATATATGGCAATTTGGTCATTGCATATTATCGAGTTAATTGTC
>NW_019260404.1:0-1042 GCF_002742605.1 Olea europaea var. sylvestris
GCTACATTTCCAAAAAGTACTTATGGGCCCAAAACGGACACCGTGTGCAAAAGTTACGCTCAATTCTTCTCACGCCGACTCTCAAAGCGTTCCAAATATGCAAGTGCTCGTTCTTACGAAAAATGCCGAAATCCCTCATACGTCACGACGAAGTGGTGAGTTCAATCCAAAAGGGTCGCTACATTTCCAAAAATTACTTATTGGCCCAAAACGGACACCGTGTGCAAAAGTTACGCTCAATTCTTGTTACGTCGACTCTACAATCGTTCCAAATATGCAAGTGCTCGTTCTTTCGAAAAATGGCCGAAATCCCTTATACGTCACGACGAAGTGGTTAGTTTAATCCAAAAGGGTCGCTACATTTCCAAAAAGTACTTATGGGCCCAAAACGGACACCGTGTGCAAAAGTTACGCTCAATTCTTCTTACGCCGACTCTCCAAGCGTTCCAAATATGCAAGTGCTCGTTCTTTCGAAAAATGGCCGAAATCCCTCATACGTCACTACGAAGTTTTGAGTTCAATCGAAAAGGGTCGCTACATTTCCAAAAAGTACTTATGGGCCCAAAACGGACACCGTGTGCAAAAGTTACGCTCAATTCTTGTTACGCCGACTCTCCAAGCGTTCCAAATATGCAAGTTCTCGTTCTTTCGAAAAATGGCCGAAATCCCTCATACGTCACTACGAAGTTTTGAGTTCAATCGAAAAGGGTCGCTACATTTCCAAAAAGTACTTATGGGCCCAAAACGAACACCGTGTGCAAAAGTTACGCTCAATTCTTCTTACGCCGACTATAGAAGCGTTCCAAATATTCAAGTGCTCATTCTTTCGAAAAATGGCCGAAATCCCTCATACGTCATAACGAAGTGGTGAGTTCAATCCAAAAGGGTCGCTACATTTTCAAAAATTACTTATGGGCCAAAAAAGGACACCGTTTGCAATAGTTACGCTCAATTCTTGGTACGTCGACTCTCCAAGCGTTCCAAATATGCAAGTGCTCGTTCTTTTGAAAAATGGCCGAAATCCCTCATACGTCACGACGAA
>NW_019260405.1:0-199 GCF_002742605.1 Olea europaea var. sylvestris
ATTTCGTCAATTTCGCGACGGTGTCGGAATGGGCTGAAATTTGACTGGTTGATCGGAAACAAAAATCGCGCTGGGTGCAATTTTTTCATTTTTCGCGACGGTGTCGGAATGGGCGGAAATTTGGCAGATCGGAAAGAAAAATCGCGCCGGGGGCAATTTCGTCATTTTTAGCGACGGTGTCGGAATGGGCTGAAATTTG
>NW_019260405.1:764-1042 GCF_002742605.1 Olea europaea var. sylvestris
GACGGTGTCGGAATGTGCTGAAATTTGGCAGTTTGGTCGGAAAGAAAAATCGCGCCGGGGGCAATTTCGTCAATTTCGCGACGGTGTCGGAATGGGCTGAAATTTGGCAGTTTGATCGGAAAAAAAAATTGCGCCGGGGGCAATTTCGTCATTTTTCGCGACGGTGTCGGAATGGGTTGAAATTTGGCAGGTTGTTCGGAAAGAAAAATCGCGCCGGGGGCAATTTCGTCATTTTTAGCGACGGTGTCGGAATGGGCTGAAATTTGGCAGGTTGATCG
>NW_019260406.1:0-1173 GCF_002742605.1 Olea europaea var. sylvestris
AAAAAAAACAAATTTGGGCCGTATGACACTCAGCTCAAGTGGAGGCCTCATGGGAAGCGACCGCCACATAGAGCTTAAGCAGCCAAGCGAGTGGTTAGCTAGCGACAAATGCGACGCTTATGCGTCACATAGTTTCAATAACTTTTTTGCCATGGCGCTCGAGTGACGCTAGCTAATAGCAATGTGCCTCAAATCACCCATTGGTCCATATTTTAACATTTTCAATACCCCTTCAACCAATCCATTAATACCTAGCAAAATTTGGGTCAAACTTCAACAAATCTCCACCTTAACACAAATTCCAATGCAATGAACAAAATTTAAAATTTTTTCATGTGGAGACAAATTCTACTGCTAGGAATAAAGTTGAACTCTTAAAATTCTCCAACCAAAAAAATTCTCTACATCTTCCACAAAATCCAACCAGGACAAACTTAATAACTGAACATCAACTAAATCCAAACATTGTTCAACAGAATTACCTCGGGTGCCATAGTTACTTGAATTATTATCACGAGCAACAAGATCACAAATAACTTAATAATTACCAAACATAGTAGAAACGAGCCCCATAATAGAATTAATACAACAAACTCCTTTTATAGAAGGTTCTTCACTAGACTCAATACCTTTAACTAAATTTAAAGAAGAAGCAATTAAATCAGCTTCCCCATACCTTTGTGGAGGCTTAATATCTCTCTTGGATCTGTCTCTAGCAATTGAATACTATAACATTGTTGGTGATGATGGCAAAGCAGCATTACCCATAACTTTTGAACATGGTTGAGGTGCATTCTTTAACATAGACCCAAAACCAAACTCTAATGGTACTGTACCTAATTGGATATCTTGCAATGTACCTAATTTCTATTGATCGGTATCCAAAGATTTTGTAGAACCCTATAAGATATATAACTGGGCCCTTCTCTATCCCTTCAACACAACATGTGCACTGTTACTAACCTTCAGGACCCTACCTTCACCAATGTACCTGTATCCTTGTGAATTAAGAATACTTAAAGAGATAAGATTTCTCTTCAAATATGGAATATGTATTACCTCATCAAGTGCTTAGATAATCCATCAAATATTTTAATTCTAACCCTTACAATACCAGCTATTTTACAATGTGCAGTATTTTTCATTGCTACAACACTAGTGATGGCAAAAAAA
>NW_019260406.1:3342-10529 GCF_002742605.1 Olea europaea var. sylvestris
ACCGTTAATAATTAGTGTTAGAAAAGCTTTCTACCCTTACAAAGTCCATTCCAAGATCCAAAATCAACTATTTCTTGATTGCAAAGACCATCAGCAGTCCCACAAGCTACCATTAAACACCATTACAAAATATAACTTCAAACCACAAATCTACATTAGCAATCCACCACATAGCAAGCAAGAATGGACCAACCACATGTTCTGATGATACCATATCCAGTACAAGGCCATGTAATTCCTCTAATGGAACTGGCACAGTGTTTAGCCAAAGAAAACATCAAAATCACATTTGTAAACACAGAGAGTACTCATAATCTTATCATAAACTCATTATCCGGGAGGGAAATACTAGAGGATCGAATTTATCTGGTTTCGATTCCTGATGGACTTGAATCAAACGAAAGGAATGTACCCGGTAAATTGACTGAGGCAGTCTACAAAGTTATGCCAAGGAAAATTGTGCAGCTAATACAAGAAATGAACATATCAGAGGATGAAAAGATCACCTGTGTTATTGCTGATCAGAGCCTTGGTTGGGCACAGGAAGTTGCTAAGAATATGGGAATTCGACGAGCAGCCTTCTTACCTGCAGCAGCAGCGTCGTTAGTTTTGGGATTTAGAATTCCGAAGCTAATTGATGGTGGAATAATTGACAACGAAGGTGAGATATACTTTCAGAGGATATTTAACCCTACTTCAACAGATAAATGCCACTGAGATTAGTTTTACACTAATTTTGATGTTGAGCGTGTGATTAACAAGAAGTTCAATATAGTTGAGTTAGGCAGTTGCAAATGGTATTTTATTGTTCGTTTTTTTTTTATTTTTTATTTTAAAGAATTTCAGAAACTAAAAAATTTAGTATAGAGGAATATGCACAGGAAAAATTGTTGAGGGCCTAGCACAAACAAGTAGGAGATTATTATAGCTTAACCTGCTGCAGTATCTAACTAGCATATCCTGAATCCAATTTGATAAATCTGAAATCATTTACAACCAAGAATGATCGTAAAGGGCATATATCGTATGAAATTATGGGCAATATAATGCACAAGATTTTAGCTCTCTTTATTTCGTAATAACTTGTTTGGTAGTATATATTGTTAAATACTGAATAATACTACTATTGATGAAGAAAAGAAGTTAAAAAGGCGACTAAAAACACTGCTCACTGCAGGAATTCCAAAACAGAACCAGAAGTTTCAGTTTGCCCCAGCCATGCCCATCATGAGTACATTAGACTTCGTCTGGACACGTTTCCAAAACATGACAATGAGGAAACTAATTTTCGACCTTATGATACAAAACAACAAAGCAGTGAAATCAGCAGACTGGTTGATATGCAACTCGACATATGATCTTGAGCAAGGAGCATTCACCTTGGCTCCAGAGATAGTTCCCATCGGCCCCCTTCTAGCAAGCACCCGGCTCGGAAATTCAGCTGGCCACTTCTGGACAGAGGACTCTGATTGCTTAAAATGGCTCGACCAGCAGCCACCCTGCTCAGTCATATATGTTGCATTTGGCAGTTTAACTATTTTTAACAAACTTCAGTTTCATGAATTAGCTCTAGCACTTGAGCTCACCAATAGGCCATTCCTATGGGTCATACGACCAGAGTATACAAATGGAGCAACCGAAGCATTCCCTGAAGGATTCTTGGACCGTGCGTCGACCGAAGGAAAATTGATAGGCTGGGCACCACAGCAGAAAGTCTTAAGTCATCCTTCAACTGCTTGCTTCTTAAGTCACTGTGGTTGGAACTCAACTGTAGAAAGCGTGAGCAATGGCGTCCCAATACTCTGCTGGCCTTACTTTGCTGATCAGTTCATTAACCAGAGCTACATCTGCGATATCTGGAAAGTCGGACTGCAATTTGAGCAAGACGGAAGTGGGATAATCACAAGTGAAGAAATAAAAAACAAGATGGATCAACTACTTGGTGACAGTACTTTCAAAGAACGAGCTCTGCATCTTAAGGAGCTAATAACGAGGAGTGTAAGAGGAGGTAAATCTAGCAAGAATCTTAATGATTTCATCGAATGGATAAAGAAATAAATAGATTTATATTGTGAACGATATTGCAATATTTCTACAGATCACCTGATTAAGACTGTAATCCTCATTTTCATGTTTTATGTAAAATGTGTAATTTCACCAAAGAGAGATTTAACACGATCAGTTTCATCTAAAATATTAGCTTAACAAGTTGTGCTTGACTTGTTCAGTATTTCAAGTGTTAATCACCATCCAAACAGGCATAGAGAAAATAATTCACCATGACGAGAATCTTACCATTTGATTAGTAATCGAACACTCAAACAATATATTGCCCATTTGGGACAAACGGTAAAATCTTGAGAGCATGCACTTTTGTATGTGTGTGCGATCCATCACACTATCCACTAAAAATTCTTTTAATTGAATTGGAAGGAATGATAAGTGAAAGCTGTCAAAATGCAGTTGATTCTCCAGTTAGTTTCCATATCTCCATCAGGATTAGCACAAAGTTACAGAATCAACAAAACAAAACAATGTATAGTTACATCAGAAAAAGAAAACATCATCGATGATTATAAAGAAATAAATATCCCTAAGAACCATAAAGAAACAAGAAAGATAAAGCCTTGCTTATTTAATTTGCTTTTATCCAACATTAGACTCTGGCGGATGATGTTGTTTTAGTCTTTAGTTATGGAAGGGTCTGAAAGGTACTTAACCCTCAATTTTTGTTATTAAGAGGAAGTTGAAATTTTAAACAATACAGAAGAACTTAGGATGCTGTTCCATTTAATTGTTCCGTGTTATTTGTTCATTGCGTTTGTAGTTCCACTACATCATTTTGGCATCTGAGAGTAGTGACACTCCTGACACCATGCCACCAAAGGCGAAGATCACAGCCTGTGACGTGATGAATTATTGCTCAGGGATGAAAGCAAAACTCTACGCCGTCAACTGGAAACACTTGTTGCCGAATTTTTTCCGCCAAGTAGACAAATTGTGAACACGTAATATAGTGATGGATAGTGTTGAACACACCGCATATTTTACTTCAATTAAAACTATCTCTGAAGTAGATCATTATAATTTCTGAATAACCTGAATCTTCGTCGTACAAACCTCAATCCCTTGTGCTGAAATTCCGTGACCAAAAACAATCACTTCTTTCACCAACATTTCTCCTAATTAAGCACAAAATTTGTCTCCTCACATTTCTTATATAGCTTCTGCAGCCTTTCTAGAAGTGGGATGTAAGGCACATATATTTTAACTTCTACCAGCGCATTTACTTTTGGAATGTCTTCATCCTTCTCAACACTGCCCTCTTCCAAACATGTAGATTTCTCTTCCAGTTGAAAACAGAGATGAACACCTATTTAGCTTTTACAACTATCTTTTTACATGTATTTCTGGTAGTTGTACTTGTACACCACTTCTAGTTGTTATAGCATGTACTTTGCTCATTTGAATTAACGGAAGTCCTTGACATCCAGGGCGCCAAATGGTGCCTCCGTCTAGGTGGGGGACCTGCAGGAACAGGCCCCCACCAATAGGAGGGTGCCAAATGGCGCCCCTGTCCGTCCAGGGCCCATGCCGTGGATGTGTATCTTTATCCTTGAATTAATATGTGCATTGCTAAGCAAGATACCACGTGGTCTTCTGCCATCTGTAAGGCTATCTACCCTATTTGAGTTTCCAACTTCTAAAATAGATTCTTGTTGACTCTGAAAGTTGGTCTCAAACTTCTGCATTGAATCCGTTGGTCTTTGCATATTTTGAGTGAGAATTCCCACAATGATAGATTTCTTGCTTACAGAACTCCTATTTGATTTCCAATATTCTTATTCTTGGACTCCTTCTGGTCGATAGTAGCTGCGACCGCAACATGCTACGGAGAAGCTGTGGCAAACAGCTAAACATATTTTTTAAATTTACTTCGGATGCGGTCCTCTATGACTTTCTTCAAACCCTTGATTTGGAATTGTGCTTGTTTGATATTATTTGAATCCCATTTTGAAATCTGATTTGATTAATAAATAGAATTATAGAAATATAGATGTTAGGTCTAATTTCGGGCCAAGAGTACAATTTTTGCCTTAAAAATTCGTGCATCAACAAAAAAATAAAAATAAAATAAAATCGAGCTCTGGTTTTCATCCTTTTCATCCAGAAAAATTCTAATTAAGCAAGAAATAACTCCTGCTCCATTAAATTTTATTGCTCAAGCAACAAGTTCTCTCTTAAGCAAGATGAACTGCCTAAAAAATCTTCATCTCTCAATTTTCTCTTTTTAGCAAAGAAATTCTTCCTCAAGCAAGAACACTTGATTCTTTGTCAATTCAAGCCTACATATCAGCTCTCTTTTTTCCTCCTCGTGCCTTCGTGTCTTGACTCTTTACATCAGCCCCAGAAATTTTTTACTTCAAAACATTGACACCACCTCATTTTATCTTCCAATTTCAATTTCCATGTATCTCAAGCTCAGGAATTTCATCCTAAAACATACAATAAAATAAAATAAAAAAAAAAAAAAATCTATAATAATCAACTCAAAATACTCCAGACTATTATTCAAAAGTCTTCGTTAAGAGGTATAAATTTACTTATCTAGATAAGTTGAAACTTACCTAGACTTAGATATGAATAAAACAACTAGCAAGAGCATTTTTCATATACTATAGTTACTCTTTAAATAAATCAACTAGGCTATGTTGAATGTTATTTTGGCAGTAAACCTGAGAATAAAATCAGTGACTTAAAATATCCAGAAAATCTAAGGGCAGATGATGATTGGAGATTCCATGTTTTACAAAATTCAAAGTGTTGGAGATATTGCTTTCAAAACCAAATCAGAGCAAGTTGAGAGGATGTAAGAAGTGTATTATGTTCTGGGGATAGTGTATTATGTTCTGGGGATACAAAGTAATTTGCTTAGTGTTCGCCATCTAATGAAGAAGGGTGTGGCATTCATTTTGAGAACGTTTGCATCATCAAGAAGAAAAATCTTCTGACTGCAAATATTGGTTTGATTTCGAATAATTTATAACCCCCTCACACTTACTGCTTGCTATTTAGTGCTAAAGAAGAAATTTATGAGATGTGACAGGACACATTTGGTCATATTAATTTTTAGAGTTCGAAGTTGTTAAAGGAGAATATAGTTCAAGGGCTGCCCAAATTGATGTTATATGTGAAGTTTATGAAGAATTCTAGTTGGAAAAAAATAAAAAATAAAAATGTAAGTTACCACCATAAAAATTTGATTGGAAATCACATTTGCGATTGGAATTTGTTCACACTAATTTATGTGGACCTATTCAAGTTCTATCTCGTCAAAGTAACCATATACCAGGAAAAGTATGGGATTGTTTTGTTAAAGAAAGCTCCATAGCTTTTTCATATTTGAAGGATTTCGAAGCCCAATTTTCTGATTTCAAATGAAAATTTTGAAACATTATCGAGGAGAAATTTGTTGAGATGGTGGACTTAGACATGAGTGAACATCTTGTTATTCATCACAACAAATGGTGCTTCCGAATGAATGAAGAGAACGTTATGGATCTCAAGAGAACTACGCAAATGAAATTCTGAAAAAAAGATCAAGATGGAACCTGAAAATCCCGTAATTACTCCAGTCATTACATATTTGAAGTTAAGCAAGGTTGGTGAAGGAAAGTTAGTCAATCCCACCATGTTTCGAAACTTAATTGAAATTTTGATATACCTAACCGCTACAAGACCTGCTATTTGATATTATGCTTTTGTGTGAATGTGAGTTCGATCAAATAGATTCTTAGAGAAGCCTTGCTCAAATCATTGAAAGGGATATAAAGAATTTTAAGTTATGTCAAAGGAACAATTGACTATTATATTCTTATTATTTTTTTTTTCGAATGATATATTGTGAAAATAGCTCAGCCATGAGTTCTTTAATATGGAATAACTAAGCACATTCATCTTCATTTCATCTCCTGAGTGAGCTCCTTAATGAAGGGGAAATCAATATAGGAATATTGGAGAAATGAAGAACAAACTATGGATATATTTGCAAAAAAGGTTTATGCTGCTTGTACAAACTCATTTTGCCATATTGTTGCCAAAATCATATTTTTTTGTGATTGGATTGTTGAAAAATATTTTTGACACAACTGCCAATGAAATCCTGCCAAGTATGAATGTGGCACTTTTTTGACAAAATAAATCTGTACATGTGGTATCTCTCTTTTTCTCATATAGTCTTATATGGAGTTGTATAAAAACTATGTAAGCCCCTGTTTGGGGTTCATTTTTGATTCAAGAAAATGCATTATTCAATGGCCATTGCCAATCAAATCAGCCGTATTTTTTTACTCTCATACTCATAGGTGGGCCCCAATCAGAGCAGGGAGCAGGTAACGGTCCAAAAATTTCTAATCATGACCTGAAAAATGAGCCCAAAGAGGGGCTTAATTGACGTTTAATTTCACAAGGGAATTACTTGGGAAAATATCCCAGAAATTCTCTAATCTTTCACACTTTTCTCTTCTCCGGAAGCTTGGATTGACATCATTTTTTGTCACAGTACAAAAATACTCTGTTAAATCAATATAATATTGATAGGATAATTATTGTATAACGCATTAACCTCAATTATTGTCGGCCTCATAATTATTATACAATAGAAATTGGCCTCAATATAATAAGGTGGCAATGACTAGCTCCGCCAGCGTTAACAATGAATAGTAAAGAACATCAGTAAAGAAAAAACTTCCGTCACAAGGCCAGTGGACAATGAATAGCTCCGCCAGCGTTAACAACAAATTGTCTAAATTTCTTTACTGAACAAATGAGTGCTCAGATTTGTAGAAGCATTTCGAGAGATTCTTTTCCATCATGCTCATATGAACAGTAGAAAATACGCTAATAAAAAAGAAACACGAAAGATATTTGCTTATTATTATAAGTCGAGAAAGTTTTCTAAAATAACTAAAATAATGCGAGAAAATGACAAATTGTATAAGACAAAATTGTTATGCAGTAGAAGATAGATATTCATGTCAAGAAAGTAATATGGATTAGAATGTGACCAAATCTTTTGACTGATCTGCCATGCTGATGAAAGCTTAAGTTGGGAGGCCTTGGAAGATGGCGGAGCTGATCTGTTACGGTTTGCCTGTTGGAATAATTTCAAATATGGACTTCACATT
>NW_019260406.1:12655-16623 GCF_002742605.1 Olea europaea var. sylvestris
AAGGGCTTTGTGCTTGGTTCACCTCAGGCTCGTTTTCAGAAAAGTATCATTTTCATTCAATTCTGACATAATTGGTGGGTACAAGGGTACTTTCTTGTACGGGCCCTAAAGTTTTGTATAGACTTGGGCTATGGATAATATAAATAATGATGATGTAACTCTATTATTTATACTGAATAAAAATTTTCTATTTCCCTCATTGTGGATGTAGGTACATCGTCGAACCACGATTTAAATACTTGTGTCGATTTCTCTCTTCCACTTCTCTATTATTTGCGTATAAAATCAAACAGCATCCATCCTTAAAACTTTTTAAAACAACTTATTTTACCTATAAGATAGCTCCTTTTATTAGCACATGGCATCCAACCATATGAACTTTTTAAAACAAGTTTTACCTATAAGATAACTCCTTTCTCTTACGCCCCAGCCAAACATGCTCAGACGTCTAGAGACTTCAATTTTTTTCTCAAATTTTCAAATATGTATACTATTTATTCTCTATTCCATAGCAATTACTTTCTAGACGTTTGGATAAATTTTTTTAATGGGAAATATGTTGGCCACTTTAACATGTTTCATGAGATTTCAAAGGCAATAAAAAAAATATATTTTTCAATCTTTTGCATATTCTTTGTAAATGTAGTCAAGAATGATCAATTTGCCTCCATTATTTTGCCAGGTGAAGACAAAACCGTTTCAATCTCTAGTTATATATATATATATATATATATATAGTCTTATTAAAGAGTACAAATCACTTCATTTGACGTGACATGAGGTGGACTTATTTTACGAGAAATGTTATATGTACAACCTGTTTACCACTTAGTTTACAAAATTTAAGGGTGACAAGAGTGAGGTGGTCTCAACCTTGTTGACAGTCGCAGTGTGAGAGTTCGATTCTTGAGATATGAAATTGAACTCTTTGTGAGCATCAGTGTACGGGCAAGTTCTTATTCCCTAATCTGTTGGGGCACATCCTGCGATTTATCTCCTTCACGATGCTCCAGGGACAGTGCATTGTGGCTCCTCAAGGTTGGGGTTCAACCTTTAAAAGTACGGGTGGCAAGATCTCACACTATCTTTGTCAAAAAATACAGTTAATCCAGCTGTTAAAATACTACCATGTCATCATCTTTAAGACTATGGACCTATTCGATAGTGATTATGAGAATTGAGTTTTTGACTTTTAGTGAGAAAAGTGGGTTCCACCTGTAAGTAAAAAAGTAAAAAAATGACTGGTAGAATAATGAAATAACAGTCAAAAAATTGATTTTTTTAAGGTGAAAAATTGCTACTAAATGGGGACCATATGTACAATTCATCTGTACAAATAGTTTTGTTGTTTATATAGCCAAATAATTGAGCATGATCCACGAGGCTGTCACATATCTCAAATATGATTGAGAATCTTCAATATTTGAAGGAGAAGAAAAAAGGAAAAAAATTAGAAACCCTCATGTTTTGATTACACAATTTTCGGCACAAGGCCATGTTATTCCCTTTATAAGAATTAAGACTAACCAAGTTTGATTAGAATTCCTTAATTAACCAATACATTTTCCAAATCTATTAGGGAGCAGATTTCCTTTTTCCTTTCATAATACCACTCAACTGGTTCTCTTTTCACCCTTTATTCATAATTACATCACTAGTCCCCGATTTATTCTATTAATTGTGTCAAACCTGACAATCTCCACCTTGACTTAAAATCTCTTGACCACCACACAATTTAATTCCCATTTTCTATCACCTTTACTGGCAGGAACAATTATTCCTCCATCAATTTTCCTAAATATGAACAGAATTCAAAGACTCATTATACAAAAATCTACAATTTGACACCTTTAAACTTTAGTCGACATTCTTCTTGGTCTGACTACATGGAAACTCTACTGAAATTGACTTTCCCATTAGCATATACAAATTACCAACATATTTTCCTCTCCTTAGTGGCTAAATTTTTTTATTCACAATCATCTTATCGATGTGTCCAATGATCCCAAATATATCAAACTTCGCTTCAATCTTAGGATTGCATTACCACTGCAAATGATTATATATATATATATGTACACAATCATGATTTCTTAAGCATCGGTACTTAATTTATGCTAAGCACCGAGTAATGTGGCACATTATAATAAGTGGTAAAAGATTATGATTAGTTTTAAAACTAATTACACCACATATTGTAATATGCCACCTAAATATGATGCTTAATAAAAAATAAGCACCGGTACTTAGGAGATCAAATTCGTATATATAAATATAGCCCTACTTATTAATGGCAAAGAGTGAACCCGCTTGACCAAAGGAGTTGTTATTATATATATATATATCAATTAAATTAAATTAAAAATCAACCAATTAATGAGAATAACTAAGCCCATTCTTTAATATCATTATTGTGTAAAAATAATGTTTTGAATAGTGATTTTTTCAGAGAATATGATATCAAAAAGTATGAAAATTTTTGGGATTTGTGCCAAAATATTTCGTTTTGTAAATGTGCAATTAAAAATGAATATAAGAAATAAATTGTTTTGTTTTAAAGAAAGTCAAATAAAGGCTAAATCAAACCAAAATAAATAAAATCGTCCAAAAAAAAAAAGTCATTAGATTCTCCCGAGTTCCAATTCGTGTTCCTCGTTTCTAATCAAAATGAAGGGTATATAAGTAATATTATTTAGCACTACTTGTGTTACTACGTTAATCTAAGTGACAGTACTTCATGACATTAAATGAGATACATAATTAAATGAATTACATAGTTCTACCTTTAATTATGCATATCACATTGGTCACCTAAGTTGGCCCCAAATGGCTAAGTATTCCTTCCTTGTTCTAAATGAAAGATATATGTTCAACACATTCCTTTATAAATATAGTTAAAAACAATTTATATGTTTTTTCGGCTTAAGAGCAAAACAAAACACTAAAATTTCCTCATCGCCATTAAACATTACGGCCAGCGGAAACTTCTCTTATCACCAATCTAAGAAAAACAATGAAAAGCCCTCATATTATGCTTATACCATATCCGGCACAGGGCCATGTGATTCCCCTTATGGAACTTGCACTCCGTTTAGTAAACTATGGCTGCAAGGTTACATTCGTCAACACTCAGTTCATTCATGAACGAGTTGTCAAAGCATTACCGGAGACAGACAATTTACAAGAAATCAGACAAATGATTTCAATCCCCGATGGATTAGTCATCTGACGACAGAAGTGATCAAGGAAAACTGGCAGAATCTATTTTTGCTGTCATGTCGGATGAGCTGATGGCACTTATCGAACAAATTAATGGTTCAGAAAGTGATAAAATCACCTGTTTAATTGCCGATGCCACCATGGGATGGGCTCTGGAGGTTGCAGAGAAAATGGGTATCAAGTACGTGGCTTTCTGGCCGCCAGCAGCCACTCAACTTGCGCTGCTGTTTAAAATTCCAAATTTTATTGATGATAGAATCATAGACAGTGATGGTGAGTACAGTTTAAATATTGAACAACATTTATCAGTGATAACAGAAACAGATGGTAGTGTAAATGTTTTTTTTTTGAAGATTTTCGTATAAAAGATGGTCAATTTTCTTTCTATTTTCATTCTGTCTTCTAATATCTTGTGTTCTTCGACAAGAATAACAATAGTAATTTTCCTCCTCACCATAGGATATTGTAGAACTTGTTTATGTTCTAGTTCCATTTGATTTGTTTCCATTAATGAATAATTAGCAACTCAATAATCCATTAGATCGGACTCACAGAATTCATTTGAGTGACTAATTTTTGACATTTAAAGCCCAGTAACCAACAGGTTTTCAGTGAGCAATATAAGGTTGGGTGACTAATATGAAGTTGACAATCTACTTTTCAGTGACTTGCATAAAGTTGGGAGAGTAATGAAGCAAGCATGAAGCTTGCAAGTTCAGGGACGAACCATTTGTTTAATGAACTCCACC
>NW_019260406.1:16786-22909 GCF_002742605.1 Olea europaea var. sylvestris
CCCCTTTCTTTCTTTTTTCAGGAATACCAATGTGAAACCAGATAATTCACTTAGAATTGCTTTAGTGATGTACTGACAGCGAAAATCATCTTCAAACTTATGGTACGAATTTTGAAGCCAGTGAAATCAGCATATAGGCTGATTTGCAACTCATCCAAGTGGTTGCAGTCTGGGACGTTTGCCTCATTTACAGACTTCATACCCATAGGCCCTCTTCTGGCAAGTAATCCACTTGGAAAATCTGCAGGAAACTTCTGGAAAGAACACTCAGGTTATATCGAATTATCTTGTATTGTACCCTGTTCATTTTTATCAAACATGTGAAAGTTTCACAATTTTCATCTAATAACTGTATCTAAAAATGGAAATCAAAAGCGACAAGTTTGTGATTTGAATTTTTTCTTCAGCAGGTTGTTTGGCATGGCTTGATCAACAACCACATAACTCTGTCATTTATGTTGCATTTGGGAGTCTCACAATATTTGATCAGAATCAATTCGAGGAACTGGCTATTGGCCTTGAACTCACCAACAGGCCATTCTTGTGGGTTGTGCGGGAAACATACATGAAGACATCGACAATGCATATCCCATGGGTTTCAACGAAAGAGTGCATCATCGGGGGCAGATGGTGAGTTGGGCACGCAGCAAAAAGTACTGTCTCATCCTTCTGTTGCCTGTTTCATCAGTCATTGTGGTTGGAATTCTACTATTGAAGGCATCAGCAATGGAATTCCTTTTTTGTGCTGGCCCTATTTCGCGGATCAGCTTTTTAATCGGAGCTACATTTGTGATTATTTGAAGATAGGATTGGGATTCAACAAAGATGACAGTGGACTCATCAGACGCGAAGAAATTAAGAACAAAGTGGAACAACTTCTGAGTGATGAAAGATTTAAAGACAGGGTCTTGGACCTTCAAAAAAAGATTCAAAATAGTGTCAGAGAAGGAGGGAGCTCGTACGAGAATTTAAATGATTTCGTAGCATGGATTAAGGATTAAAAAGATTTGTCTTTCTGCCTAGAGGAATATTGTCACATGAACATACGTTTGGCAGCAAGAAAATTGGTTTGTAACTGTTTATCTCCTTTATGACTGTATTGCCACTGTTTGCATCGCATTAGAAATGGAACAGAAGCAATATTAAGCACTATTTTTCTAGATACTTACTAGCATGCTTCTAACTGAGTTTGGGATCTTAGAACTTGAATTCCCAAGAAACAAGAGGTTGAATTACCTGCCTTCGGTAGCTTCCTTACTACTCTTTTGTTCATAAACTCAATCACAATGGAAGGAGTTTGTTATCCACAATCCAAGAACCAACTTTGAAATATTAATCTTGCATATTCAAGTCACCACACTCATGTATTTTCACTGCCTTCTATAAACCTGAATATGTATTCCTTGTCTTATGGTTTTAGAGGATTAGGAGTTATATGGGAGTTGTAGGTGGTGGGAGGTTAAGTTTCAAATTTAAACTTCAATTCCCTTAACTTCTCCCTCCAAACTATTCCTATTCAGTTCTGGTCGGGTTAGCCTACATGGACGACCCGTTTTACACTGACATCTCCTACTCGTAAATGATGGACTCGATCTAATTCTAGTTAATATCAATTATATCTATTTCAAGATTTTCAAGTTGATGCTGGCAAATGGATTGTGGGACTAGCAAGTTAATTTAAAAGTATACAACAATGTACACCTATTAGGGATATACATAAGCTCTACAAGAGGAAATGCATTTCTCGCTATACCCCAGACATATTTTGCAATACCAGTTCAAGTATTTTTGATCCCTCAATTAATCAAAGTACGTACTCAGCTTTCTCATCTTTATTGTACGCACAAATGTGTCACAGAACATGAGAACCTTAACACAATTATCTGATTGGTGAATACAAGCGATGTGTTCGATAAAATAGTATTTCTTTTCTACTTGAATCCCTTAATTCCAATCCAGCTACTTTCCTAAACATATCCCATGAAATTGAATCAACCATAGTTATTGACAATATGCTAAAGTAGCAACATTGAAATTTTGAGAAAAATCAAAAGTTATAAAGTTATATAAGTGAGGTTATATGTTTCGTTGAGATTCACATAATGGAGGAGCAGGGATCAATTCTAAGTATAAAACAAGAAAACAAATCTTACTCCGACCAACCTTCTCTATATACATTGATCGTGATTTTCAACAAATCTGAATGAATAAACAACTCATGAAATTAAAATACCATTGACAAGACGATTGTTTTTGGTCGTATATAGATTTCATAAGCTTGAAGACCGAGTGCTCACCATCATTAGAGGAGAATCTTTTAAATTGTTTCATATAAACCTCCTCATATAAATCTCCATTGAAAAGTGCCATTTTTACATCCATCTATTGTAGCTCAAGGTCAAAATGTGCTGCTAATGTCAAAATAATGCATAGGAAATCTTTCTTAGTTGAGAGAACGTCTCCATATAATCGATTCCCTCATTTTGAGTGAATTCCATGGTAACAAGTCTTGCCTTGAATTTCTTAATGTTACCTAATGAGTCTTTCTTAGTCTTACATATCCATTTACAACCAATAACTTTCTCACCACTAGGCAACTCAACAAGATCCCAGATTCGCATTACTCTTCATGGAAATCATCTCTTCCCTCATGGCGTTGTACCATAATTTTGACTCTTTGCAACTCATGGCTTGCAAAAATAATTCAGGATCATTTTCAATTCCAATATTGTGGTCAGGTTCTTGTAGACATATTTCATAATCACTAGGAATTGTTGACCTTTTTGTTCTAGTAGATATTCTTAATGTCGTATCATCATCTTCTTGAGAAGCTTGTAGTTCAATTATTTGTTTAGAAGGCTGTGGTAATTCCTGAATTACTTGATTTGTATGATCGTTGTTAACAACGTGTGGAATTTCAATGATTGGTTCTTCAACACCTCTTTGTACTTGAGGGGTGCTATGGACTATGACCAATCTGTCACTTGAGATGGAAGGTTGAAATTCTAAATGATCATGATCGGGAACTTTGTTCCTATTTATCGATCCCTTAGAAACTTACAGTTTCTTGATTATGCTAATCCTTAATTAAATAAAACCATTTATATATCACTAGACACAATATGAGAATAATTTTAATAGTAAAATTTTAACTAACGTGTTATGATTATGCAAAATACTCTTACAAACATTGTAAATTGCATAAAATAATTTAAAACACAATCAGCTCATGCAAACTATATATGAACATAATTAATAATGTTTAATATTTTTAATTCATCCCAATAATGAAATATGCTTATAATATCCAACAATGTAGAAGAAAGCACGTATTTTGAAAACAATATAGAGTCGTCTTCTTCCTCAAGCTGATTGAATTTCAACCATTTCAGACTCGCCTCAAATTCATCTTCCCAACGTGAATCTCAAGATTAAAACAAAATAGAAGCCAAAAAAAAAAAAAAAATTGATTTTATGGAGAAATCTGACTTTTAATTTTTAAAAAAAGTCTTCTTCCACAAAACTGAATTTTTGTAGATTGCTCATACACATCAAGGCAGAGGTAAGATTGGCTTTAATACCTAATGAAAGAATGAATATTGGTACAAAATAATTATGCGGAAACAACTTGGATCGAGAAAACGGAAAACCCATAGATCGAGTTTATACCTTGGGCCATTGATGATGTTTCACAAGCTCTTGTATTCTCCAGGTTAGGCACTTTCAAGCTCCCCAACACTCTGAATTTGATGGTGTATGTTCTGCATTTTTTGTTGTGTTTGAGCTTGGAGACCAAACCCCTTTAGATAGCCAAGCTTCCATCAAGCTATGGTTGTCGTCACCATATTTTCAAATCAATAGGTGTGAAACTGAAATCCCATAAGATGAAATTGAAGGCTCCATTAAGCTGAAATTGAAAGTTGCATAAACTGACGTTGGCCCATATTTATTGAAGAAAAAGAATCGGTTACATTGGACTCTGGGATTCTCTTAAACAATACGTACATGGGGAGGATGTAACATTGTTGTTCATGGCAGATTGAGATGACATGATGCAATGTTGGTTGACATTGTAACGGGTATGATTCAGGCTTTAGCTGGAGTGGATTCAGTGGTTATTGAGATTAAATTGGTGGTAGGTCGTAACCTTTTGTGGAAAGTTACAATTCGACTCAATAGGAGATTTAGATGCCCATAAAAGGCAATGGCTGGGAGAAAGGGGATCGTCTTTGCTGAATCTTTGGCATACTAGGTACAGGAGGTACATTGTGATTCAATGAGACCTGTACACAATCTGGGTAGCATGACTCCAAATGACGCCATTTTATCTAATATTGTAGCTTAATGATGTTGGTTGTGGATCATGTTACTTTATTCCAGGTTTTGGGAATAAAACCTGGAATAAAGTGGCCCATACATTTGCATCTATTACTACTGAAGATATACTTTTGATTTTTTGGACATTGTATTCTTATTTCCACTTTGTCCATAGTTTTTGAAGACTTGCTAGAATGAAAATTGACGTGGTGCTTTAGAAAAAGTGTGAATAAGTTTACTATTGGGAGAAAATGATTTTAGTAGCATAAATTGATAGTTAACAATGGAAAACAATTCATTGACACTATGGTTTCAGTCTTTTGACTCATATTGATATTATCATTATGGGATAATAAAGTAGTTCAATTCATTGACACTATGGTGTGTCTTTTGACTCGTATTGATATTTTCATTCTGGGATGATAAAGTGGTACAATTTAAAAAAAAAATTAAAATTTTTTTATTTTGATTGGATTCCCAACTAGAGGTTGAGATTCTTGATCACGAATATTCTTATATGGTGGAATTATATAATTTATAGATGCATTCAATTATAGATCTCTAATGTACATCCTTGCTCTACTTATAGAGCAGACAACATGTAATAGTTCAATTTTGGTGACATTAAAAATTAAAATTTTTCAATTCTGATTGGAAGTATCTAACCTACAGTTGAGAATCTTGACCAGAGTTATTTTTAGATGTTAGAATTATAAGATTTGAATATGTTTTATTATTATTATTATTATTGATATTAAAAGTTTTATTACGATTAAAAAAGGAAGTATCTCAACTAAATGTTGAGATTCTTGACCAGGATTATTCTTAGAAATTATAAGATTTGAAAGATATTTTCGATTATAGAACTCAAATTTGCATCTTTGCTCTACTTATAAAGCATGAAGCGCAAATAGTTCATATTTTGGTAACATTGTCTTTTTATGTCACTAGTGTTGACAATTTGGAATAATTATTTCCAAGTTGGTTCTCCATAATTCATGCTCTTGATTTGCATTTACTGGTAGCTATACAGATTGACTAGATAATTAGTGTCACTGTAAATATATGATTGTATCACAGTAGGTATGGTTTCCTTGTATTTATCAATTATGATCCTAAACTATAGGGTCTAAAAAGGATGCTGCATATAATGTCTACCTATGTTGCTCGTGCAACATATGAGTTGAATTGAAGCCTTTCATCATAAACTTCTTATTTTGACTTGGTATCAGAGCACTACTGAATTTCATAATTTCTCTTTTGCACCATGTCGAATGACAAAACTAAATTAACACCAATCATTCATGTTCAATCAGAAAACCCTGGTTTTACAACTAGTGTCATTCTTACCGAAGCTAACTATGATGTATGGTCCCAAATCATGGAAATACAAATTACGGGACGCGAAAAACTCGAATATCTGACTGGTGAAATACCTCCTCCGAAGGCTACTGATACTTCCTATGCAAAGTGGTATGCTGAAAATCAAAAGGTCAAAGGATGGTCGTTGATTTCTATGTCACCAGAGATTATGAAGCGTATCTTAGACTGTCTACTGCATGTGAAATCTGGAAATCTCTTGCCAAAGCATTCTATGATGGGTCAGATGAATCGTAAGTTTTTGCATTGAATCAATGGGCATTCTCTACCAAACGATTGTTTGCCCTCTTTCCATCTATTATGGTGATCTGGTAGAAATCTTTCAAGAGCTAGATCATCGTGATAAAATTGTCATGAAAGATCCTGAAGATATTGTCAACTACAAAAAGTTAGTTGAGAGACTGCGGGTGCATATCTTTTTGAATG
>NW_019260406.1:25176-27739 GCF_002742605.1 Olea europaea var. sylvestris
GTCGCCAAGGGATATACTCAAACATATGGAATTGATTATATGGAGACATTCGCACCAGTGGCTAAAATTAATACCGTTCGAATCCTATTATCTTTAGCCGTGAATCTTGATTGGCCTTTGCACTAGTTCGATATAAAGAATGCATTTTTGCTTGGAGATCTCCAAGAAGAAGTATATATAGAGTTGATTCCTGGCTGTAACTTGCAGACTAAAGGTAACAAATAGGTTTGTAGGTTAAAAAAATCTCTATATCGTTTGAAGCAGTCTCCTAAAATGTGGTTTGGAAGATTCACGGGCTTTATGAAGTCCATTGGTTACAAGCAAAGTAATTTAGATCACACCCTTTTCTTGAAGTATAATGAAGAACGAATCGCAGTTCTTATTGTGTATGTTGATAATATGATAGTAACTAGGAATGATCCTAAAGAAAGGAAAGCATTGGAGAAGTATCTTACCCATGAGTTTAAAATGAAGGATCTTGGTGAATTGAAGTGTCAAGATCAAAGAAATGTATTTTTCTATCACAACGGAAATATACCTTAGAATTATTGAAGGAAACTGAAATGACAGCATGTAGTCCAGCTAGCACTCCTATGGAAGAAAATCGGAAACTAGGTATGCACCCAAATCAAATTCCAGCTAACAAAAAATGCTATCAAAGACCGATATGAAGATTAATGCATCTTGCACACACTCAGTCTCATTTAGCTTACGCATTAAGTGTTGTTAGTCAATTCATGCACTTCTCAAGTGAAGAACATATAAATGCTATCATCCATATCTTACACTACTTGAAGTCATCTTCTGGAAAGGGAATTTTATTCACAAAATGAAATAGTTTGGATATTGAAGGCTATACAGATGCTAATTGGGTTGGGTCAATTGAGGATAGACTTTCTACATCTGGCTATTTCACGTTTGTAGGAGGAAATTTGGTTAGTTGGCAAAGTAAAAAACAAGAGGTAGCTGCTAGATCTAGTGCTAAGGCTGAATACAGAGGAATGGCTAAGGCAATCTGTGAGTTGTTATGGATCAGAAATCTGATGCAAGATTTACATATTAAGCAAGTTAATCCTATGAAGTTATATTGTGATAATAAGGCTGCATGTGACATTGCCCATGATCCAGTTCAACATGATAGAACTAAACATGTTGAGGTTGATAGTCATTTTATCAATGAGAAGTTGGAAGCAAAGTTGATTGAAGTCCCTCATGTTCGTTCTCAAGACCAACTTGCCGATGTACCAACCAAAGCAGTGTCAAATCGAGCATTTAATGAGTGTCTCGACAAACTAGGGGGAGTGTTGACAATTTGGAATAATTATTTCCAAGTTGGTTCTCCATAATTCAAGCTCTTGATTTGCATCTACTGATACCTGTACAGATTGACTAGACAATTAGTGTCACTGTAAATATATGATTGTATCACAGTAGGTATGGTTTCCTTATATTTATCAATTACGATACTAAACTATAGGTTCTAAAAATGATGCTGTATATAATATCTACCTATGTTGCTCGTGCGATAGATGAATTGAATTGAAGCCTTTCATCATAAACTTCTTATTTTGACTACTAGAAGCTATAAAAAGTGATACTAAAAAGAAGAAGAAGAAGCAAATTGTAGCTATTTACCTTCTGTTAGTTATAGGTGAGGTATATGATAAAATATGAAGTAGCTATCACAACATAGAACTACAAGAAATTGGCAGAGGAGGATAATCCACTAAAATATGGAGGAGGAATACAATGATTTTATGTTTACAATGTTATCTAACTTGTAATGAAAAACCAATTATATATAGGATACATGTCAAACCCTAACAATAGTCTTATAGATGGAAAGAACATCAAAAAGTGCAAATACAAATTTGGGCCGTGTGACACTATTGCTCGAGTGGAGGCCTCGTGGGAAGCGACTGCTACTTAGAGCTTGAGCAGCCAAGCAAGTTGTTAGCTAGTGACAAATGCGACGCTCAGGCAGTACTTAGTTTCAGTAACTCTTTTGCCATGGCACTCGAGCGACGCTAGCTAACATCAATGTGCCTTAAATCACCCATTAGTCCATATTTTAACATCTTCAATGCCCCTTCGACTAATCCATTAATACCCAGCAAAATTTGGGTTAAACTTCAACAAATCTCCACCTTAACACAAATTCCAATGCAATGAAAAAAATTTTAAAAATTTTCAACTGGAGACAAATTCTACTGTAAGGAATAAAGCTGAACTCTTAAAGTTCTCCAACCAAAAAAATTCTCTACATCTTCCACAAAATCCAGCTAGGACAAACATAATAACTGAATATCAACTGAATCCAAACATTGTTCAACAGAATTACCTCGGGTGCCAAAGTTACTTGAATTATCATCACGAGCAACAAGATCACAAATAACTTAATAATTACCAAACATGGCAGAAACGAGCCCTGTAATAGAATTAACACAACAAACTGCTGTTATAGAAGGTTTCTCACTAGACTTAATACCTTTAGCTAAATTTAAAGAATAAGCAACTAAATCAACTTTCCCGTACCTTTGTGGAAGCTTAATATCTCTCTTGG
>NW_019260406.1:28560-30100 GCF_002742605.1 Olea europaea var. sylvestris
TGGGCTCGACGAGCCGAGTAGGCTCAGCTTGTCGAATTGAGCCCCTTACTCGGCTCGGACTTGTCATTTGACGAATCCGAGCCGTCCATGAGTCGGGTTTTAACGAGTCGACGAGCCGCTCGATCCGTTTGATATCCCTATCATCAAGTGCTTGGACCATCCATCAAATATTTTAATTATAACCCTTACAATACAAGCTATTTTACAATGTGCAATACTTTTCATTGCCACAACACCTTTTGAAACTATTTCAGATGTTGAAAACGAGTCCCGATTAGGATACATTTGAAAAGTGTAAACTATATTAAGAATTCAATCATCGTTAGATTTGAAGTCACCGCTAGAAATAACCAAAAGTTTTCCATCATTGTAGTAGACTTGTGCAACACTAGCTTCACCTGAAGTTTTTAGTTGTTTTCCTGTTTGTTTTGTAGTAACTAATTTTTCCTTATCTGCAACTTATGACAATCATTCTTCAAGAACTCCCCCCTTTTTTTGCAATTTTTTATAAATTTTATTACTATCATTAGACCTTGATCTGTCCCTTACATAACCGCCATCGACAAGAAGACCATTTCGATGATCCTCAAATCCAGCAAGATGCTTCATATTCTCCTTTGAAAATAGAGCATCATATACTTTTTAGATGGTGAGAGTATCACGACTACATAAGATCATGTCTTTAAAAGGCATATATGAAATAGGCAAAGATTACAACAAAATTAACCTTAAGCTCCTGTCTGAGCCCCAATTTTTTTTTTTCAAGAATGCATTTTTTTATAAAATTCATTTTCAATCATACATTATTTTATAAAATAATTATACACGTATTTCAAAAAAATTTCTTACTTTTTAACCACATATTCTCTCAAAAATCACTATTCCATATTGCATTTTATTCCAAAAATAGAGATCAAACAAGGGCTGAATCTTCTTCATCATACTTAACCTCCAATATTTCTAAATCAGCGACAATTTTCTTTAAAATAGCTAGGTGAGCTAGAAGTGATATACCTTCCATCATACGATGAGAATACAACCATCGCTTCAAATACAATTTATTGATTAGACTTTTTATGCATAATTGCTCCAATTTCCATCATAATGTAGCAACGGTTTTTTCTTCAAAATGTCCTAAAAAACGTGATTCGAAAGATGAATATGAATCTGTGATTGGACGTTACGATCTCTACGTGGTTTCTCTTCTAGTGTCCAAGTTATGGGCATCTTATCAAATCCCAACAAAGCATCATTCAAATCCATTTTAGTGAGCATAGCTTACATCTTCACTTGCCATAATAAAAATTCAGTGTTGCAATACAAAAGCAGAATATCATACTTCGTGGTTACTATCACCCACAAGAAATTGGTAAAGAAGAAGAATTCACTAAAATATGGAGAAAGAATAATGATTTTGTGTTTACAATGTTGTCCAACTAGTAATGAAGAGCTAACTATATATAGAATATATATCAAATCCTAACAATAGTCCTATAAATGGAAAGTAAATGCGAAAAATAAAGAAAGCAAATCTAGGCCA
>NW_019260407.1:0-1042 GCF_002742605.1 Olea europaea var. sylvestris
TAGGTTATTATAAATCCGACATTTCTAGACACCACATTTTGAAGTTTTGTCAAAATCCAATTTATTAAGATCAAGATCATGCTAAAAAATACCCAAATCCCATACATGGTACGGTTCAGAGATGTGGTAAGGTTCTTTTTCGCTTATTAAACAAAAGCCATCATTTAAGCACATACCACATATCAATAATCAAAGCAATCAAAACCAAACAAAATGCCACATCATCATCTACTCACAGAAACTTATATTAATCCAAGTTGGTTCACAGAAAAAATCTAGCAAAGTGAGTTTTCAGGAGTGAAAGTTGGGTCTTCATAGAACATACACTTTGACCACACTTGATTTTCACTGCCTGAAGATATTACTGACGGTCTTCGTTGGTGAGGGGGTCATTGACGGTGATCATCGAGTGCTTGACGTTGGAGGATTCGAATGACAAGGGCTATTATAATTCGTCGGTTCAAATGACAGACAGGAGTTAGTTCGCCAAATGCTTTCGGTCTTCGTCTCCAATGAACTTCATCACGGTAATCGTCAATTGAGTAAGCTCTGGACGGTTCAGTGAATGAGAGAGGAGAGGGTTTCATACGTTTGGGCCTAATGTAAGAGAGAGGAATGTGAGTTTCAAATCGTCTAGTTTCGTTTTGTTGTTTTCTTTTTAATTTCCATCAATGAGTCCAACCGTACCTGACATGTCACAGTTCTTATACAATTTTGGAGTCAAATCATGTCCAATTTATTTTGAAGTGGAAATTATAAAAATAGTCAATTTTTAACTTTGTATTTACAATTATGTCACTTTTTTTTTGGCATTGCAAGAATGTCAATTTTTGACATATTTGCCCCTCTAAAGAATCTCAAATACCCTACAGGTCCTAATGAAATGAGAAATGACCAATGGAAGAAATTGTACCAAAATTAAATGAGATTTGACTCATGTGTAGAAATTGTACAGAACGCTGCCATGTGAATTTGAAGAAAAAGGAAAAAAATTAGACCCAATACCAATGGAAAAAGTTGTAAAAAAATCAGCCCCAATTTG
>NW_019260408.1:0-1042 GCF_002742605.1 Olea europaea var. sylvestris
TTGGTGTGTTTCCAATCAAATTTGACTAAAATTTCACTTGAGTTTAGTTAATTGGTGTGTTTCCAATCAAATTTGACTAAAATATTGTCTGGATACTGTTCATTGGTGCGCTTACAATCAAATTTGACGAAAATTTCACTTGAGTTTGATTTATTGGCACGTTTCCGATCAAATTTTACTTAAATTTGACCTGAGTTTTGTTCATTGGCTTGTTTTCAAGTAAATTTAACTAAAATTTTACTTAAGTTTGGTTGATTGGTGCTTTTCCAGTCAAACTCAACTAAAATTTCATCGGAATTTTGTTCATTGGCGTGCTTCCAATGAAATTTGACTAAAATTTCACTTGTGTATGGTTCATTGGCGTGTTTCCAATCAAATTTGACTAAAATTTCACTTGAGTATGGTTCATTGACGTGTTTCCAATCAAATTTGACTAAAATTTGACACGAATTTTTTTCATTGGTGCATTTTCAATCAAATTTGACTAAAATTTCACTTGAATTTGATTCATTAGCATGTTCCCAATCAAATTTGACTAAAATTTCACCTGAATTTTGTTCATTGGGGTGTTTCCAGTCAAATTTGACTAAAATTTCACTTGAGTTTGGTTTATTAGCACATTTCCAATCAAATTTGACTAAAATTTCGTCTGGATTTTGATCATTATTCCATTTCCAATCAAATTTGACTAAAATTTCAGTAGGTTTCACTTAATTGACGCATTTGTAGTCAAATTTGGCTAAAATTTCACCTGATATTTGTTGTTTGGCACGTTTCCAATCAAATTTGACTAAAATTTCACTTGAGTATGGTTCATTGACGCGTTTCTAATCAAATTTGATTAAAATTTCTACTGGATTTTGTCATTGTTGCGTTTCCAAACAAATTTGACTAAAATTTCACATGGGTTTAGTTCATTGGCGCATTTTCAATCAAATTTGACTAAAATTTCACTTGAATTTGATTCGTTGGCGCATTTCCAATCAAATTTGACTAAAATTTCGCCTGGATTGTGTTCATTGGCGTGTTTCCAATCAAATTT
>NW_019260409.1:0-1042 GCF_002742605.1 Olea europaea var. sylvestris
CCCCGGCGCGATTTTTTTCCGAAGAATCGGTCAAATTTTGGCCCATTTCGACACCGTCGCGAAAAATGACGAAATCGCCCCCGACGCGATTTTTTTCACATCAATCAGTCAAATTTTAGCCGATTCTGACACCGTCGCGAAAAATGACGAAATTGCTCCCGGCGCGATTTTTGTTTCCCATCAATCACTCAAATTTTAGACGATTCCAAAACCGTCGCGAAAAATGACGAAATCGACCCCGACGCGATTTTTTTCCGATGAATCGGTCAAATTTCAGCCCATTTCGACACCGTCGCGAAAAATGACGAAATCGCCCCCGGCGCGATTTTTTTCACATCAATCAGTCAAATTTTAGCCGATTCCGACACCGTCGCGAAAAATGACGAAATTGCTCCCGGCGCGATTTTTGTTTCCCATCAATCAGTCAAATTTTAGACGATTCCAAAATCGTCGTGAAAAATGACGAAATCGACCCCGACGCGATTTTTTTCCGATGAATCGGTCAAATTTCAGCCCATTTCGACACCGTCGCGAAAAATGACGAAATCGCCCACGGCGCGATTTTTTTTCCCATCAATCAGTAAAATTTTAGCCGATTCCGACACCGTCGCGAAAAATGATGAAATTGTTCCCGGCGCGATTTTTGTTTTCGATCAGTCTGTCAAATTTTTGCCCATTCCCACACAGTCGCGAAAAATGACGAAATAGCAGCCGGTACGATTTTTGTTTCCGATCAGTCAGTCAAATTTTAGACCATTCCGACACCGTCGCGAAAAACGACGAAATTGCCCTGGGCGCGATTTTTATTTCCGATTAATCTGTCAAATTTTAGCCGATTCCGACACCGTTGTAAAAAATGACGAAATTGTGCCCGACGCGATTTTCGTTTCCCATCAAATTGTCAAATTTGAGCCCAATTCGACGCCGTCGCGAAAAATTACGAAATCGCCCCCGGCGCAATTTTTGTTTCCCATCAGTCAGTCAAATTTTAGCCGATTCCGACACCGTCGCGAAAAATGACGAAATTGTCCCCGGCGCGATT
>NW_019260410.1:0-1042 GCF_002742605.1 Olea europaea var. sylvestris
AAAATTATTTTAAAATTTTTTCCTTTATATTATAAATAATTTTTTATTCGATTAATTTTTTTTAATTCTTTTCGTTTTATGATATAAATAATTCTTTTTTTAGTTCAAACTTTATCAATGTCTATATGAACTTCTATTTATCTTGTTCGGTATACTTTTATTGAAGTTTTTATCTATAAAATTTTACATTTACTGATAAAAAAATATTGATATCCTCAACTCTAAAACTCATCAAAGGCAAAACTCGACTAATTATTATCATATCTTTTTTACGCTATTATATACTTAATTATAGCATTTTATGTGCATTGCACGTGCATCTTACTAGTAGATAACATAAAGAGGAAAGATCAAACTCAATTGCTAGTAAAGCATATCGTTCCAACTTAGATACTATCATGTTCGGTCATTTCTCTCTTTATTATCTTCATTTTATAATATTTTTAAATAAATTGTTGTTTTTCACTTCTCCTTGGAACAATAGGAAGATATTTATATTTATGGATTATCGAAATGGATTTGAAAAGTGTTAACCATATAATCAATAGGGTCATAATATCAATTCGAGCCCACCAACTTTACAATCTTTAAGACGAATTTTCTCCCTTCTGTGATACTTAAAATCAGCCAACATTCATCTTTTATGATAGAATGAGTTTCGTCCCTTATGAAAGTAGCACAATAATTTGTAAAAGTTCCAACGAAATCAATAAAGTGTTTTCATACTCGAAAAATAATATTAGGCCCCTATTTTTTGGAAATGAAAATGGGTGGAATAGTATTTTTTATTTTATTTTTTTGAAAAATGAGTTGTTGGAAGAAATATTTTCAATTTATGTGCAATATTATTTTATGAAAAAATGTATAGTTAAAAATAGGAAAGAGAAAAATGGAACGTAATTTAATGGGGGCCAAACGAGGGCTAAATTTAAAGAGAAAAGTGAGATTCAAAGTAGGAATTTTATTTATTTATTTATTTTTCAAGTATTGTAAGTGGATTCATTTGCACTTTTTTTTCTTTTTTTTTTTTTTGAAAAATTCG
>NW_019260411.1:0-1042 GCF_002742605.1 Olea europaea var. sylvestris
ATGACAACATTAAACATAAATTACCCACCAATTCGTCAACAAAAAGAAAAATATAACTTTAGTTTTCAAATGACAAATTGAAAACCAATTCATCAAATTATGGAGCCATTCCTTGCCTTCCCTTCTATTCATTACCCTCAAACGAATGCAACATTAAAGATAAAATATAAAGATTCAAACAGCTGTTGCAAGCCAGCATAACATAGAAATCAGAAAAAGATAAATTTTGAAACACTATACAAAACCAACCAAAAAAAATAAAAAAAAAATACACTACAAGTACGTAGATAAGTGAAATTAGCAACGCCAGATTAAACAAACTTTATAAACTTCCATAATAAATGAAATAAACAAATAACAATATAATTCGCCTTTTTCCTATTAATTAACTAGAAAAAAATCTTACCCATAGGTTCCTTCACCAATCTGCTCCAATTTCTCGAAGCATTCCACGCTTCGCGAACCCCACGACGGCGACTCCTCCACATTCAGTAAATTATTTGTCGCCGCCGCCATTGATATGTATATAAGCTCTATTATAAGAAACTTGAAGTTAATTTATGGGTTAGAAATGGATTAAGAAAAAGAATTGCGAAAAAAATGCAGAAGTGAAGATTGCAGGCAGAGAGGGTGAGGTCCAAGGCCCCAGAGAAACTATGCTTAGGATTATTACTCAAGGAAAGGAATTTTCAATAATTTAAAAATTCGTAACCCCTTTTATGCAAAAATGAGGTTGAGTAAATGCTACAGGAGTAGTAGGGCTGAACAACGAAATCGTCAAATCGCAAAATCGAATCTAAACCGTTTTCTTGAAACCGTTGGCTTGGTTCCACGTGAATCCGTCAACGGTTTGATTTTGAACCGAACCAAACCGCTTCAAAGTGATTTGGTTTAGGTTTCAATCTTTGCAAACCGTTTACCAAAAAAATCTGAAAATAAATTATTCTAAATTTTGTTTAACCCAATTAAAATTTAACACATTTCAATTAAAAAGATACATCTATATTAGACATGATTCAATTAAACTCAAATCGATAATTAT
>NW_019260412.1:0-1042 GCF_002742605.1 Olea europaea var. sylvestris
GGGATTTTGAAAAATATTTTAGTACCATATATGCTACCGACAGGAGCTAATTTTTGGATATATCATTTTATAATGAGTTTTATAATTTACATAAAAAATTCATGAAGTTTCGAGATTGATAGCTATGCAAACGAGTTTATTTTAACAATTACCGTTTGAGATAAAAACTAAAACAACGTTACTTTTAAAGTTTTGCCAAAAAATTTTCATGTCAGTAGTCGTTACATGCATGGAATCCATTCTAAAAATATTTTTTGAAATTATTTTCTTTTAGTATTGAATTATTTTTTAAAAAAAAATTTGAATTAAATTCTAAAATTTAATCTTTTTACCTTCCACAAAAAATATAGTTAATTAATTCATGGCTACTAAAGTACAGCTAAATCTTGTGACATTTCGATCCATGCGGGTTTTTTGTTATAGACGACAATTTAGACATATTTAACAAATTAGTTCAAGATATTGTTAATTGTGAAGAGACGGTGTTTGAAATCTATAAGACTATAATTTTGCTTAACTCTATCCTGACACGTATAAGGAAGTTAAAAATGCAATTAAGTATGGTAGGGACACTTTGACGCTTGAAATTGTCATTGACTCACTTAAAAGTAAGGAGATGAAAATTAGAGCTGAAAAAAAATAAGAAAAGCGGTGAGATTCATACGATGTGGGGTAGAACTTAGTTTCGGCAAAATAGTCATAATAGATACCAAAGTATTAGCGAGTCATGTAGTAACAGAGGAAAAAAGAAAGGCAATAGTAGGTCTAGATCAAAGTCTAGAATGAAGGTTAGAAAATGCTCTGGCTGTTTGAACATAGGGTATTTTATAAAGGATTGTTATATGGAAAATGGTAAGCAAATGGTTAAAGAGAGATATGAGGTAAACGTGTTGTCTTCTGCTCCGATGTTGTTGACAGTGAAGTTTATATGATTACAAGTCCTATTGCTTATACTGCTGAATTGAATCTAATTGCCAATTCCCTTATGCATAAGTAGATACTTAATTCTGGTGCATATTTTCACGTGACATCTGAAAAGAAT
>NW_019260413.1:0-1042 GCF_002742605.1 Olea europaea var. sylvestris
ACAAGAAATTGATACAAAATGTATGAAGAAACCACATTTTCTTTATTTATGTTTTCTTTCGCCTCCATTTAAACAAAATTACTCTCCTCCCAATCTCTTATATTGTATACAAATTACAACACAACCATCACTAAGAGATTTACAGAGATTGGAATAAAAAACCCACGAAGCAGGAAGTACACTCGAGACACTCAAGAAGGAGATAAAGAGAAAAACCCTAAAATGAGACTGTACAGTATTACGAAAGGTCAAGGGAATCTTCTATTGTCCAATCGAAGAGTCTAGATCCAACGGTCTAGATAAAACCAAATGAAGGGCCAGTAATTAATCTCACAATTCAGAGAAGATGAGCATTTCCAAAAACATGTTTCACTTAAGTGTGAAACCCAGTGGCCCAACAAGATAGCCCAATGCCAAATTTCAAAGACCAATAAAAACAACTCCGAATCCATTACTTATGATCTAATGCCGCTCGTCAGCACCAACATCAGCCATTGAAACATATCTTTCTTAGAATAATAATAACTAGCAACAATTCCCTATATACTTTTCACCCATTCTCTCAGAGCTCAAAAGTCAAATCTAATAACATGGTCCATCTGATGTAGCAAAAACTTGAGTTGCAGTTAAGTTTATGAACCACCTATTCTCTTGATGATGCAAAGGAATGATGGACCATCAATTTTTAACTAATGAGACGGAGCATGTTTGAAAGTTGTGCTTATTTTACTTAAGGGGAGGATGAGAAAGAAAAGGTTTGGGTGAGAGCTTATACTATTTCACTGAATTGTTGTTGGATTCTTGTTAATGTTCCTATTTCTGTTGTGTAATTTATTTGCTCTATTTCATAATTTTTGACCTAAGCTTCCATTCTAATCTTTTAACAAATAGGTCCCACCAAGTGCAATTCCATAGAAAAGAGATCTTATCTTTTGCTGCCCTACCCAAAATAATAATAATAATAATTGTTGACATCATTTTCTGTTAGGGTGATACAGACAATAGATACCGAGCACACTCGTGTACACATAAGAAAATTCCA
>NW_019260414.1:0-1042 GCF_002742605.1 Olea europaea var. sylvestris
GGTGGAGGCGGTGGCCTCTAATGTGATTTGTGAAATTGCTGGCCCCCACATGCAATTAAATTTGAGGGTTGTCTTACAAATTTTAAATAAAGGACCTATCATGCAAATTTTGAAATTGAAGGACCTGCCTTTAATTTTGACGTTGGTCAAGTTGCAGTTTTCAAAATGAGTTTTGAATTTGAATTTTAAAAGGATATCAAAATTTTGTTTTTTAAATGGGTTTGACCCATATTTTAATTTTGACCCAAAATTAAAATTTTATTTAAAATTGACGAATTTTATATTTTTGTTAAAATTAGATTTTAACTTAAATATTTAAAATTAACCCTAAATTGAATTTTGTTTTAGTTAGGAGTTTTGTCATAAATTAAAATATTAATTCAATTTGAATTAGAGTTGGACCTTAATCTAGTATTAATTAAAATTTGATTTTAATTTAATATATTCGCTAATTAAATTAATTGATTAATATGATTAATCAATTATTTAATTATTTCGATCAGTTAATCACATATAGTTTAGACCACTTTAATTGCTAAAAAATTGAAACGTGTTTGCATATATTATTAAATATTATATAGGAGAACATTTATACGATGAATCTCTATTTAATGGATGATTATGGACTCAGCTATGTGGATGTGTTGAAATGTTGATTTTACTTCTTGTCGTTTTATGGGCCTACACGCTCTTAATTGTTTTGGATCTGCAAGTCCGTTATTATTCTAATTATTATAGGCCTACGAGTCCAATTTCATTTAGCCGTGCCAACTAGTAACGAAAGTCCTATTCAATCTCAACTTGTTAAGTACACTCAAAGCTAGTCAATCAGGGATATGTTTGACACTATGAAATATTCAATATTTCTGAATGATGGGTTCGATTTAATTAAAATTTATCTTTTGTTGAGTATACACAAAGAGATAAATTTTAAAATAAATTTTAGAGACATATTAAGCTAACACATAAGAAGTTTGAAAATAAAGATTGCAGTTTAATGATCTGTGAGTTGTATAGAGATACGATTGATAATAGTTTTCTA
>NW_019260415.1:0-1042 GCF_002742605.1 Olea europaea var. sylvestris
CATGTTTACCCCAAGTGGTTGTGAAAAAGGGTTTTAATCCACTGCCATTTTCTTCTTATCCTTGAACGTAATTCGTTCCGATTTAATGACGTCCTGTAACACATGGCGAAAAACCAAATAGTTGTTAGTCAAATGTAATAATGCATTATGCCACTTACAATATTTTTTTACCCTTGATTTGTTCAGGGTTTGGCAACTTATGTTTATCGCTTAGCTTTATCTGCTTATCCTTATATAGTTTATCAAATATAAGGTCAGCTTTGGTTACATCGAACGAGAACATTCTAGACTTTTGTTTTCATCTTTTATAGGCTCATCCTTGCCCGATGATCTAGGTTTAGCAATTATAGGACAAATATACGCGTCTCCTTTGATCAATTCGGCCAAACACATTTCGGTTTGATCGTAATACTCGTCATTAATGGTATGAACATCAAAATTTGAATCTCTATAATAAGTCTCTTTGCTAGAATTTTTTATTTGCTCTTCTTCTCTTATTAATCGTTCATACCTAATCACGTTTGCTCTCAATTGAAAAAGATCAGGAAATTTCCTGTCTTGGAATTTCTTTTTCAAATCAAAGCTTAGACAACTTTAAGCGATTTTGACAAACTCCTTTTCGGGTAAAAGTACAAAATATTTACTTCTTGCTGTCTTGAACCTTTGAAGAAAACCTTCTGCCCATTCGTTTGGCATTTGACGTAGATTCGTCAAATCGGCCAAATTAACTTCAGACTCAATCTTATAAAACTGAGCATGGAACAATTGCTCCAATTGTTGCCATGTTTGAATAGAGTTCGCTGGCAAATTGATGAACCAGGAGAAAGCTACTCCTGTTAATGAACTAGGGAACAACTTCATTTTATGGTAGTCGGTTACTTCACCACTTTGCAGTGTGAATCGCCCTATGTGTTCTACAGTAGATATCTCTCCTAGACCGGTAAATAATGAGAATTCTAGTACTTTATACCCTCTAGGCCATGGATATGCTTGGTCTACCCAATCAGGATATGACTTTGTGTAAGTCGGCCTAATGACAGGA
>NW_019260416.1:0-1042 GCF_002742605.1 Olea europaea var. sylvestris
AAATCTTGCATACGTCATGAGGAAGTAGTGAGTTCAATCCAAAACTGTCGCTACATTTTCGAAAAGTACTTATGGGCCCAAAACAAACGCCATATGCAAAAGTTACGCTCAATTCTTCGAACGTCGATGATCCAAGCTTTCCAAATATGCAAGTGCACATTCTTTCGAAAAATGGGCAAAATCCCTCATACGTTACGATGAAGCAGTGAGTTCTATCCAAAATGGTCGCTACATTTCCAAAAATTACTTATGGGCACAAAACGGACACCGTATGCAAAAGTTATGCTCAATTCTTTGAACGTCGACAATCCAAGCGTTCCAAACACGGAAGTGCTCATTCTTTCTAAAAATGGTTGGAATCCCACATACGTCACGACGAAGTAGTGAGTTCAATCCAAAACGGTCGCTGCATTTCCGAAAAGTACTTATGGACCCAAAACGGACGTCGTATGCAAAAGTTACGCTCAATTCTTCGAACTCCGACAATCTAAGCGTTCCAAATATGCAAGTGCCCATTCTTTCAAAAAATGGTTGAAATCCCGCATACGTCACGACGAAGTGGTGAGTTCAATCCAAAACGGTCGCTACATTTTCGAAAAGTACTTATGGGCCCAAAACGGACGCCGTATGCAAAAGTTACGCTCAATTCTTCGAACGCCGACAATCCAAGCGTTCCAAACATGCAAGTGCACATTATTTCGAAAAATGGGCAAAATCCCTCATACGTCATGATGAAGAGGTGAGTTCTATACAAAACGGTCGCTACATTTCCAAAAATTACTTATGGGCCAAAAACGGACGCCGTATGCAAAAGTTACGCTCAATTCTTCGAACGCCGACAATCCAAGCGTTCCAAAAATGCAAGTGCTAATTCTTTCAAAAAATGGCTGAAATCCCGCATACGTCATGATGAAGTAGTGAGTTCAATCCATTATGTTCGCTACATTTTTGAAAAGTAGTTATGGGCCCAAAACGGACGCTGTATGCAAAAGTTACGCTCAATTCTTCGAACGCCGACAATCCAAGCGTTCCAAATATGCAA
>NW_019260417.1:0-7796 GCF_002742605.1 Olea europaea var. sylvestris
AAATGCCATTTGAAGCTGACAGGATGGAAAAGATAAAGAGATGAGGTAAACAAGGGTATTGTAAAATATTAGACCTAGAAAGCGTCAGTGTGTCGTCTTCTTCTGTCTTCTTCTTTATGGTTGAAAATTAGGTAATATTTATAACTTAAACCTATCATCGAAATTAAGGAAATTAAGGATGTTCTTGTCTTACTCTAAAAGACAATGAGTTTCTTATTCTTAAAATTATCTTCATTAAATTCTTAAAATATGGACATTCACATCTTGCGAACGCTTTAATTATTTAACGAGGATTTGCAATTCTTTCAAAAAAGTAGATAAAAATTATTTTATATTTTTTAATAAATCCCACTGTAAATTCTAAAACTTAGAAAAATAAAATAAAAATGGATTTTAATTATACAATAGAAACATTAAATAGTAGACAATCAGAAAATCCTATTCTCAGTTTGTAATGGTTTTGATTGCAACGTGCAGATTGATACTATGTTTGAGAAGTTTTAACTAAGTGGGAAATTGAAAGAGTTGATTAAAACTAGAATATCAAATATAACATGGTAATTATTAAAACTACGAAGGAAAACATCTACAGGCTCCATTCTCTACGGGTCAAATAATCCACTAATTAATTGATCAAGAATACAATAGTAGCGATTTTGTAATTTCACAAAATTAACAAAGAAGAATCAAAGGAATTAAGAACAAATCCCTTTGTATCTCCTTGTGTTGACTTGGTAATGAAGTGAAATTAAACCCACCAATTTTGACTTCATCAACACTTCTTTATTGTACTTATCCATTATCACTACTTAAATTAAGAATCAATATCCTTAATTCATGCCAAGCAACTTGATCAATGGATGTGATTTCGCACAAGTTGTTTTGTATTCTCCAAATACTTGAACGGGATGTTTAACTTTCGAAAATAATCAATGAAATATCAAATCCATATGCATTTGCAAGAAAACGGCAGAACTGCGTGCAACTAGGTCATTGGATGAATTTCATTTTCAACGCTCGATTGCATTCTTGTTCAATTACTTCACGTATAGGTAAAATAGTTATAAAATATATGAATTAATTATTACTTAAACAGTAATCATTCAAACACAGTAAGAAGATTAGTATAACAAATAATATACTAAGAGATATTCTTGATTTGTTAATAGATTAATGTAAAAAAGACAAATATTAATTTAATCTAACTTTAAATTCACCTATTTAGCTAGCCTGAAAATATCTAAGATGGAAAGTAATTTATTCTACACGAGCTGCAATATTATAATAAGAAATCTTATCTTGTAAAATATAGAAAACTTAAGTAAATGCAGCCTAAAGATTCTTTTCAAAATACTTACCATTCAGCCATTTTGTATTTTCTACTAGTAGGACCTGAAAACTTTTTCACGATTTTGATAATTAAAAATCAATAGGAATGTTAAGCTAGCCAATAAATAAAGTTTGTAAAAAAAAAAAAATGACAAATATTTTTCCTACACTAACAATAATTGAAAAAATTTAATAAATTTATTGAAAACAAATTTTATTTTATTGTCTTTGTTGCTGCAATCTCGAGCCCCTGAATGTCCATTGCAGCAACATTTTTTTCTTTTTTGGTTTGTAGCCTATAAAATTTCTAAAAATTAAACGGTATATTCAGGAGGTGGATCCAAGAACAGATCCAAGATTGGGTTATAAAATTTCAAGCCGAGCTAATACGTGAAAAAAAAAATAAGAGTTGGAAAAGATTAACTAGTCAAGCGGTCTTCCATGTCAAACAAGCGACCTCTAGTCAAATTACTGAGTTGAACTTTGTGGCATCCCATCTCCCCTCCAAAAGAAAGTTTTTGACACCTCGACACATCAACTATTATTATCAAATGACTATGCAAGAGTAACGCTATTTTTAGTGAAGATTTAAGGTGCTGATGTGTCAAAAAATTAGTCGAAAGGCAATCAAGGAACAGTTAAAAGGACCGTAAACCTTGACTTACCTCAACTCATATTGACTCTTATTGAAGTGAGCTGTGAGCCCAGTTGGTTATTGTGGCTGCAGTCAATAGCAATGGTGTGAGATCTTGAAATGCTTCTGGTCTAATTCGTCTAGGCGAGAGTAACATAGTTTTACTAAGAGTTGGGAAAGATTAACTAGTCAAGCGGTCTTCCATGTCAAACAAGCGACCTCTAGTCAAATTACTGAGTTGAACTTTGTGGCATCCCATCTCCCCTCCAAAAGAAAGTTTTTGACACCTCGACACATCAACTATTATTATCAAATGACTATGTAAGAGTAACGCTATTTTTAGTGAAGATTTAAGGTGCTGATGTGTCAAAAAATTAGTTGAAAGACGATCAAAGAGCAGTTAAAAGGACCGTAAACCTTGACTTACCTCAACTCTTGTTGACTCTTATTGAAGTGAGCTGTGAGCCCAGTTGGTTATTGTGGCTGCAGTCAATAGCAATGGTGTGAGATCTTGAAATGTTTAACTCTCAAGAACGACACAAACTACTTTAAAGATCAGATGGTCCATATCAATTCAGGTGCTACTAGGATTAACGACCCGACTACATCACCCAGGATCCAATCATTCAGGGCTAGTGCTCGTAAAGGCCCGCGTCCTTGCTAAGATTACCGGTAAACCGTGCTAATGCACTTTACTATTTATAGATTACTTCATGGGGTTGATGGACTTAGGCAGATTCATCAATTTCCAGTTTCCATCCTACAAATCGGCTCATCGAGCACTAGCCCAGAAAAGTGACTAGCTTTTTCTCGGTGGGGCTATCACTGGCTTCGACAGTCGAACCACTTTGTCACCACAAATGCATTGTCTATTTCAAATGGGATAATCCCAATTCTTTATGCATCATGAATACAATTATCAGAAGAGAAAAAAATAAAAAAACTACAGCTAGCTTGGTTGTGTGCTCCAAGTCAGCTGTCAACAAGGCGTCGAACTAAAGACATAAATTAGGGACAAAATCAGCAAGTTCATGTAACTACACATTGATAATATACAAATCAGAAACTAAAAAAAATCATACATATATATAAATCACCATCTGCAATTTAAGAATTATCAGCCTTAAACGAGCAGAGTTTTCATTACTTTTCAAAACATGTCAATACCTACGGCACCACCGCAGCCTAATGAGGAGGCGCAGGCACCATCCGCCACCAGCGCAGGCACCATCAGCCTCTTCATTGATGGCAATCATAGCTCTAATTCTAAGAATCATCACATGGGTTTGTCTCATAATTTCAACCATCATAATAGTAACAACTACTGCCACAATAATAGGCACTTATCAGACTGTCGAAATTCACTTCAATGATATAATTGCTTATAGGTAATTAAACTACATTCATCTTAAGAATCATCTCATCTAAAAGCTTAGGTTAAACTCTTAAATGAGTTGATCTCGCAGCTACCCTTTTAATTATGAGTTGTACGATGAATAAGCATGTTGAAAAAATATAATTCAAAAGAAAAATGAGTTTGATCACTTTATAAAACCTAAGCTTTCCAATAAAATACTTCGATATCGACACTTTCTGTGGATTTTGATCACTTAACAGGTACGTACTAGTTGTCAATGTTCTGGGACTGGTGTACACCAAATTGCAGTTACCATCCTCAATCCGCCTTGTAATCTCGGGAAATCCTCTGTGGAAGAGTCCTGGTTTCCTCATGTATGATTTTCTCGGTGACAAGGTTAAGAATCTTTCCTCTTATAACTTCGTATTTTAAACACACCTTCTCTGCACCATTGATGTTATCTTGTAATTAAGTCAAACATGAAGAATATTTAAGTGAACAGTAGGAAAGAAAGTACATGTATGCCGGATAATATTTAGAAATATGAAATGTTAAATTGTTTTTGATTTGGTCAATTTCATGAATCGAACAGATCCTTTTATCACTATTAGCAACTGAGGTAGGTGCGGCATTTGGTGCTACACTGGATCTCAAGAAAAACCTGGATGACTTGAATGATATCCTTCTAGAAAACTATAAGAACACGGCCCTTTCCCTAATTCGAGTAAAACTCGATGATTTTTTTAGCAAGGCCTATGTCTCAGCAGGATTCCTTCTCATTGCTTTGCTCACCTCAGTAATTTCGTCTGTAATTTAATCTTTGGATCTCACCAAGACCTACTAATAAACAATAAGAAATCTTTTTAATGATGTATATGATCTTATACAAGAAGAGTGAATGCATTTCTTCTCATTTATCGTGATGATTTTTTGGAAGGTCCTGTGGTTTCTACCATTCTTTCTATAGATATATAAATTTTGAAAGAAGTTGAAAGGGGTAATTGCCTTCGAGTTACCAAATCTTCTGTATTTTCTTCAACAATGCTATGGTGACAGAATTTTTTTTAGATAATGGATGATCGACACTCACATTGGCGGAGGGCCCATTTCTTTTTTGGACTTTTTTATTCACATGAGGCCCATGTGCTGTGAGAGGATGTCAACCATTATGTTAAAAAAATTCAGGTGAAGTAGTTTAATTCTATTTTCTTTGCATTGAGCATTGAGTTGAGAATTATAAACCTTAATTCTAACCCACCAAGAGCAATCAATTTAAAGAAAGAAAGTAAATAATCAAGAATAGGTAAGATTTATAGATGTTCATTTCAATGTGAGACCACGTTGTCTCTCGTCACAGCAGTAATTCACTATGATGAAAAAGGTTTACCAAAGAAAATATCAATCATATCTCTTCTAACCTCTATTTCTCTCTATTTGATGATAATACATAAAGACTAGAGATTGCTCCCTCTTTATAAGATAAATTAGGGTAAAACCAAAATTTACAAGGACTCTTATTCCTTCATATAATTTTACAAAAATATAAATTCCTAATTAATCCTAATTTAAAATTCTTATCGAGGGTTGTTTAACCCCTCCAACCCCCACGGCAACCTCTTTGCTGAGGTGTATCCGTGACTAACTCTACAAAGTGGCCATAATTCGGGTTAAACAACAATTAGGCTACAAAAATTAACAATCTATTATTTGGAGACTAATTCACTATCAATAATTCTTCTGCAACGGCAACAACTCCTCATTCCTCAAAATAAAAGTTCAACTCAATCAAAATAGTCTTTGTCAACATTTCAGCTAGATTCTGACTCTCTTGAATCTTCTCTAGTGTTAAGATTCCATCCTTCAAAGCTGATATGTTGAAATAATAATGGACATGTCGATGTTTTGTCCTTGCATGATAAATAGGAATCTTAGCTAAGTCAATAGTGCTTTGATTGTCACCATGCAACATACTATTCCTATACTTGTTACCCAATCCAAAAAAGACTACAAATCTATCATCGCTTTGCTAGCTTTACATACAGTAACATACTCATTCTTAGTAGTGGAAAGAGCAACTATCTTCTGCAACTTAAATACCCAACTAATTGTTGTACTATCCAAAGTGTCTCTGTGTGTGTGTGTGTATTTCCTAACATGTCAACGTCTATATATTCCTGTAATCCCAAACCTAATCTCTAAAATATGAAGCTGACCCTAAAGTACCTATCAAGTGTTTGAAATTCTACTTTACTACCCTCAGCGCTGTTTGCCTGGATCGCTCAAATATCTACTCACCACGGCATGTGCTGCGTCCGATCTTGTACACACCGTGGTATACATAAGGATGCCAATAACAGAGACATAAGGCTCCTTGACCATAAGGCTCACTCGTCCTCTACAAAGGGTGACTGCTTATTTGATAGACTGAAGTAACTAGCCAAAATTGAGTCCGAATATTATCCCACAGAGTTTGATTTAGTTCAATGTTATTTATCCAGACCTTAACCAAAACTAAATTTTAACAAGTGATTCAATAACCTAATTACTCTCTAACTTAAACTAATTATACATGCAATGAACAAAATGCAAATTGATGTTTAAATTAACTAAAATGCTATTGAGTGTTGAGAACGCAATTTAATGTATTCAGTGATTGTATGACACATTAGGATCACGAATTATGAAGTAGTGTTCAATTTAACCCTAATTTCACAAATTGACAACACAATGAAATTTTGAAGAATCAATGCTCCTAAATCTATCCAGCACACTCTCTCAAGCGGCATTGAACCTATTCCCCTTCTCTTGAATACAAATATAAGTCATCCAAACTCACACAATTACGGGTCCTTAATTGCACAAGAAATCAAATGCATATAAACCATTCAAAATAATCAAGCGTGTTTTAATGTCAAAAATATGAAACAAGGAAATAAGAATCACATTACAATGTTCATCGATCCCCTAGCACATAAAAATATAGCTTAGCATGATGGGAAGAAGAAAACAAACTAAATCACAAAGAAAAGACATCATGACTTTAAATCTTGAATTGAATCCTTGCGTCTTGATGCCAAGCGTCTCATTCTTGCCTTGTTCTCCTCTTTTAAAACCCTTATAAATGTGTTATAATGTGTGGTGTATGCTTAGGGATGGCCCTAGGATTGTAAAATACCTCCAAAGATTTGTTTTTAAGTTAGAATAGGGAACCAAAATTTTTTCGCTGCGATTGGCTTGGGCAATTACCCAAGCAAAACCCAGGTAGTTTTCCAGTTCAAAGTTTTCTTCTCTGTAGTTATTTCTTAACGTTGGGGCAATCACTCACTCTAAACAATGGGGCTGTTGCTCAGTTATAAAAACTCCCGAATATTGCATTTTAAGCCCTGAATTCGATTCTTAATTCTTTCAAGTCCTTTCTCTTGCATTTTTAACCCTTTGACTTTTAATCGCATCTAATTGAACCTGCAACACCTTTAATCATCATTTTGTGGTCCAAATCAATTATTGAACTGCTGTAATTTAGTCCTCATACTTTGGATTTCCTCCCTTTTTCTTTTCTTTTCTCTTGAATTCTGCCATATCCATCAATATAATTCAACAAAACAAAATTATACAAAATTAAGCCAAAATCCAAATGCTTTGATCAACAATTAGTCAGGTTTTATGGACCAAATAAGTGTGTAAAACATATTTATCACTCTTTTATGTGACAATTTCAAGACATCATCGTCCCTAATAATTCTCATCTCAAGTCTTTCATTGAAAACTCCTTAGATAACTCATTTTTCAACTTATTTATTTCTTGCTTGCAAGCAACTGTAATTAACATGTCATCAACATATAGTCGCAGCAAGATTATATATAAGAGTTACCAGGGTTCTTTACATAACAACAGTGATCCCCTTGACACCTACTAACGCTATTACTCATAAAACTATCAAACTTCTTCTACCAATACCTTCTTTATGTTGAAACCCATTTACCACCAGTCTTGCTTTATACCACTTACTTCCATTATGTTCTTCTTTTAACCAGTAAATCCATTTATTCTAGAAAGCTTTCTTTTATTTTGGTAACTCTGTTAATTACAATGTCCTCATGGCTAACACTCACTTGATTGATTCATCAACAAGAAAAGCTTCATTATAACTCTATGGTTCACCTCTATCAGTTTGTAGAGGTCTATTAGTTTTGTTGTATCTTCTGGATAATGTCATAGGGATGTCTTAATGCACTTCTAAAATTATAATTTCATAATTTTCTCCATCAACATTCTCTAACTCAATTACTGGACTTTTTTTAATGGGATCATCTTAAATTTATAAACTTCAAGACTTGAACTTTTAAGATCTGTTCTCAACATGTCCTTATACAAATTACTTTTTGATGTGACCCGTGGCATGAAGGGAAGTTCGAGTAAGGATTCATTAATCATTGAAGAAGGACCTATGACTAGGTCACGAGCAAAGACGGTTA
>NW_019260417.1:10012-10821 GCF_002742605.1 Olea europaea var. sylvestris
AACAACGCTTCTCAATGTTCAAATAAAAAGGACAATGATTTTGCAAGATATTTGAGAGGTGGTAAGTGATAGTGAGGATGACTATGAAGATTTTTCAAAATTGGCAGAAGCTATTGATGGTCAGAAATTGGAGTATGCAGTGCTTGGGCTCTTGGTTATGAAGAGAGCTCTTGGTGCACATGACTTGGAACAATAAAGGGAAATCATATTCCTTACGAGATGCTATATCAACAATAAGTATGTAGCATGATTATTAATAGAGGGTAGCTGTACCAATGTGGCTAGCACAGCACTTGTTGAGAAATTGGGATTAACCATGTTAAAATATCCTAATTAAACCTCACAAATTGCAATGGTTGAATGAATGTAAAGAGGTTAAGGTGAATAGGATGATATTTTTGTGTTTCTCAATTGGGAGATATCATGATGAAGTTATACGTGATGTAGTTTATATACATGGCAGTCACATTTTATTGGTATACCATCACAATATGATTGGAAGGTGATTTATGATGGGTACAAAAATAGGTACAGTTTTACCAAGGATGAAGAATCTATTCATCTTGCGCCACTAACATCGACACAAGTGTATGAAGATCAAATCAAATTAAAGAGTGAGGAAGAAAAAAGATTGAAAGAAAAAAGAGTCAAAGAAGATAATGATATAGCCTGTAGTGAGGAAAAAAAGTAGAGACACAAGAGAGAAGAAAAAGAGTCTTCCAAAAGGAGAAAAAAAGTCAAAAATGAATTTCTTTGCAAAAGAGAGTGAGTTGAAGAGGGCAGTAGTTGAGAAACTATCTATGATCTTG
>NW_019260417.1:12143-17077 GCF_002742605.1 Olea europaea var. sylvestris
TTGTAAATGTAGTAAGATTGTAATAAGTGTAAATATATATTGCCAAAGTAGGACATTGGCTTCAAGAACTGATATGATAATCGAATGTGTCACTTTATTAACAAATCAAAAACTCAGAAAACTGGAACAATGGTTAGGAGAGGCTGAAACAAAATAAGAACTGTATTGAAGAAAAAGCATACAACTAGAAAAATATTGGAAAACATTTTATTGGCTTCACATTATTTACAATCAGATGCTATGGTCTTTATATAATAAAAAGGTAACAAATTTCTGCTAACAAGATCCTATCAGCATGGAGCAAGAAGCACTTTTATTGACACTATTTAATAGATTCAGTGAACCAAAAATAATAGGAGCAGAAAATTTGTACTCAAATTAGTAAAAAAAAAAGGAACTGAGAAACATAACAAATTGAAGTGTATTATTCAGTAAGTATGCACTAATTTGTTATATGCCACCTTAGTGCATACTTAGGATCAATAACTCCAAGAGTAGTTGTAAATATTTCAAGTTGAGGCTTAGCTAATGGTTTTGTAAATATATCCGTAACTTGATCTTCGGTATGGACTTCTTTTAACTCGATTTCTTGATTCGGTACTTTCTTCGAATGATGTGATGAGGACTTCAATCTGTTTTGTTTTCTTATGAAAAACTAGTTTGGAAGCAAGCTTATTGCACTTTCATTATCACAATGAATCATTGCGAAATAATTGACCTTATAAAAGATGTATCTTATTAAATACTTCAACAAAACATATTATTAGATAGCCATTGTTGCTGCCATATACTCTGCTTCACTGCTAGATAGAGCAATGATAGCTTGGTTCTTACTACACCAAGAGACAACCGTTGATCCCATGCTGAAGTAGTAACCTGAAATGAATCGAAGCTCAATTTCATCTCTTGCCTATCTGCATCGGAGAACCCTTCAACCGACATTCATTCTCATTCGTATACATTACGCTATAAACAAGAGAACCTTTTATATACCGTAGAATTATTTTGGTTGCATTAAGAAGGGATGTTCTTGGATTTTGCAAGATCAAGTATGAAATCTCTGGTCTTGTTAGAGTTAAATAGATCAAACTACCAATATGTTGTCTAAATTTTCTTGTATCCTTCAATAGCTCTCATTATTCTTTCTTTAACTTTAGATGAGTTTTCATAGGAGCAGCCGTTAGTTTTGACTTACAAATGCCAAAACACTAAAAGATTCTTCGCATATCTTCTTTGAGAAATAAAGTAGCTTCGATCGAACTTCTTTACTTCTAAGCTAAGAAAGCACTCACCCCCGCCTAGATTTTTCATTTCAAAAATATCATCTCTAAACTGGGAAATTTTATCCTCGTTGTCGTTGTTTATTATTATGTCCTCTAGATATATTAATGCTAACAACTGCAAATCTAATTCCAATTTTACGAACAATCTAGAATATGCCTCAGCAACTTTAAAGCCACAAAAACTAAAGTATTGAGCAACCTTTCCGTATCATGCACGTGGTACTTATTTGAGACCATACAGTGCCTTCTCCAACCGAAAAACATAGTTAGAAAATTGTTTTGATACGAATCCTTGTGGGTTGTACCATTAATACCTCTCATTACAACTCACCGTAAAGGAATGCATTCTTAACGTCGGTTGCCATATTTTTCAGTTTTTGTAAGTAGCAAGTGAGAAGATGGACCTTACGGTAACCATCTTTGCTACTGGATTAAAAGTTTCTTCATAATCTAAACCTTAGCTTTGAGAAAAGCCATGAGCAACAAGACGTGCCTTGTATCCATCAATTGTGCCATCCGCCTTTTTCTTCAACCTCTAAACCCATTTGCAAGTGACTGGTTCGTTCTTTTTTTATTTAACTATAAGCTCCCATGTTTCATTTCTATCTAGAGGATCAATTTCGTCTTGCATTGCTTCTTCCTACTCTGGATATTCTTTAGATTCTTGATAGCTTGTTGGTTCATCTTCACTTAGTGCTTCAACAAAGATAGGTGAGGTCATAGTACAATGATTGAGGTGAATTTTATAGTCTTTAAAATGTTCTTCTTGTTTTGATTGTCTCATAGATCATCTAATTTCCTACTCACCTCCATCTAGACTTAGAATACTCTGCCTTGAGAATTCTTCATTGATTTGACAATTAAAATCATCATTGCAAGGTGCTTGCATGTTGTTTTGAGAAGACAACTCCAAATTATCTTGATCATCATAGAAAACATCACTCATCAGTATTGTTTTCTGATCAGACTACCAAGAGGACACTTCATGGAACACAACATCTCTACAAATAACAAAATTCTTTGCGTTGAATCCATGTATTTTCACCACTTTCTGCTTGAGTTATAGCCGACAAACATGTACTTCTTGGCTTTTGATTCTAGCTTAGTTTGACTGGTCTTAGGGATGTGAACATAACATGTAGAGCAGAATACTTGAAGGTAATCTACATTTAGCTTTTCCCTATATAGAGTTTCAGAAGGAGCTTCTTCTCTACATGGCCATGCAGGTAGCCGATTGATCACATGGCACGCGCATGAACCACTTCTATCCTAGATTCTTGAAGAAATTATTGTCATGCAACTAGGAGAGGCTTGTTGAGATGAGATGCGCTAACTTTCTCCATGTAGCTCCATTTTGTTGTGGAGTGTTCGGACATGTCATTTGCCTCTTATGCAATATTTAAAACATTCTTCCAACATGAATTCTCCACCATTATCACTTCTCAAACAGTTTATTTTCTCCTCAAACTCTCCTTTTATAGTGTTATTAAATTCAACAATTTCGCCTAATGCTTCGTTCTTTTCTTTCAAGAAATACACCCAAGCATACTTGAAATAGTTATCAACCAACACCGTAGCATAGTTATAACCACTATAGCTTGGTGCTTTTGTTGGTCCCGTTAGAGCTGTGTGAATGAGCTCAAATGGTCTTGATCCGCAATTTCATAAGCTTTTGCAACGTACACGATGAGATTACCATATTGACATCCTTGGCAAATCACATCCTCATGTACATTCTTTAAAGCTGGTATTTTATCTAGCAACTTCTTTGATGAGTTCAGTTATAGCATTTGATAGCCGACATGACTGAGTCGAGCATGCTAAATGTTTGCGTTATGAGACTAACTTGTTTTATTTACATATGCCTCTCCTACCGAAATTACAAATAAAGACCCTTTCTGTTTATCAATAAGCATGACGTCAGCTACAATATTCTTTAAGTTGTCAAGAATTTTCACATCAAATGGACTAAACAGAACATATTTCCTAGAATTTGTAATTTGAGAAACAGAAACCAAATTCTTCTATAAACGTGGAACGTGGTAGACATCATTTATCCTAATATATGTATTAGGAGCACCAATCTTCACGACTCCTTCTTTTACCACAGGATAAGTTGAGTTGTCTGCTTTAATGATGACTCATTCTCCATTATGATGACGAAGCTCTGAAAAAAAAAGAGTCATATCTATTTACATGATAAAAAAACCCATAATATCTTAAGTTAATGGAAAGAAAAGTCAAAAAAAAAAAAAACACAGAAAAACAAAAAAATGACAAAAGACAAAAAAAGGGGGCAGGCGGTGAAACTCAAGCCAATTCATTATAAATCTATCCAAAACCAATTTAAAAACAAATACACACTACCCACACAAAGAAAACGAGCCAGAGAGAAAGAAGAAAAGAGAAAAGAGAAAGAAAAAAAGGGAAAAGAGAAAGAAAAAGAAGAAAAAAAAAAAGAAAGATTCGCCAACGTGTTAGGAATTAAGTGGGTTATACTATTAGGCTTCAATTCCTCAATTTTGAATGGTAAGTAAAAAGTTACTTATTGAAAGGTTGTGTTTGATTTTATAGTTGTTAGATTAAATTCAATTTTATTGAAAGAGTTAAGTATAATAAACTATGAAATTGAGTAAAATAAAAGAAAAATTAGTTTTAGTAATTAAAGAGACTTTAGAAATCGCCTAAACGTAAAATAATTAAGTTTTGGTAGCGTCTATTTAATTATTGAAATTACATAAAATAGTTAATTGTTGATTTAAAAATTATATTATATTTCAGATGGCGATACAGACATCAGGACAGTTTACCAACCGAGTTGATTTTGGCATACATAATTTTGTGAGTGGAAAAATATAAATATTTTTAAAATATTTATAAATTAAGTATATTGTTAAAGTATGTGTAATTATATACAATTATGTGTTCGAATTACATGGTTATTATGGAAATCTCTTTTAGTATGATACATGTGGAATCTCAAAGATTATTTATGGTACCTTTGTGATTTGGTATGTGAGACATGTGATATTGAGATTTGTTTTGTATGTGAAACATGCAATATTGATATTGGCCAGAAACGTACCCATGATTATATACTTATTCTAGTTCATAGAGAGGCCTTGGCCGTGTTCTATCCTACACGGAGGGTCTTAACCTGACATTGGTCTTGATCGTGCACATATAGTTCACCAATGGGCCTTGGCCGTATTCTAGAATTGATTATGCGATGTTTTTGAGACCGACTTTCGTTCACGAAAGGGGCCTAAGGCCCTTGGCGAAAGTTCTTAGCACGAGGGGCGGATTACATATATTAGTTAGAGGGTACATTTTTGGTGAATTTTTCAGCACTTTTGATGTGATGAGATTATAGTATGATTATTAGCTGATGTTTATATCACGATTTTAAGATAATATTTTATGACCTTATGTGAATATTTCACTTTTTAACTATAATTACATGATGGTAGCTTGTGAATTATCAAATGATGTCAATTTGATTTTTAATAAAAATGTATAAATGAAAAAGTATATTTATTTGGAACTTCTCCACTCACTGAGTTATTAACTCATATATTTTTCCACGTTTTCCTTATCAGGCAGCAGTTGAGAATCTAAACAGCTTTTGGAGTTGAGCCTTGATTTTGGAGT
>NW_019260417.1:19986-26754 GCF_002742605.1 Olea europaea var. sylvestris
AAACATTAGATTTAGATAGCTCCACTCAGCAATCTTTCTTAATGTACCCAATTGCCACGCGTTTTATATAACGTGATTTTATACCGCAAGCGCACGGTGTCAAGTTTTATAGTATATTAAAGAATTGAAAAGTGTCGAACCCACAGGGATTGATATTCGACTTCCACTGAGTACTATAATTGTGTCCGCCTTTACTTTATCTAGACAATCGGATGTTAAATTGATGTTTGAAAGCTAAAGTAATGTTGATGAATTAAATAATGCAAGGAAAGTGATGCAATTTTTAAAGATTAGATCAGAATTATGTAATGTCTAGGGAGTGATTTCACCATATTATCGACATAATTCTACCGTATTCTCGACCTAATTCTCAATCCCTATAGATATTTCCATCAACTATTTCCCGAATTCATAGGCAAGAATCCCAAATTAATTCTATTTCCCACTCTCGAGCGTCAAATAGAACCTATCTCTATATTTTAACCCCAATATCTCTATTCCGAATTAAATATATAAAGATTATCACGCACTTGGTTCTTGTTTTACCCTCAAAAATTCGTACTTTCTCTCGAAACCTACAAACCTAGGTTATATTGTTCTTAGATCACGCCTAAATTTCCCTCTCTCAAGCGTCAAATTTAGAACATCAATTCATTCAATTGGTGATCAGGCAACTGAATGCATTAGACAAGAACAATACAAATCAATTCTGGAAAATTAAATGGAAATACTATGAAGAAATTAAATCATATCTCAAATAGGTTACATCAAACCCTAAATTTAATAGTTTAGTTATGATTGAGAAGAAAAACACAATAAAATACAAACTAGAGTGCATGTATAGGGAAAAGATAGAAAAAACTCAAGTTACTGCTCTATTTCTCAATCTTGCTGCTTGATTTCTCATTTTTCTCCCTTCTCCTTCTCCAAAATCGGGTCGATCTTGTCTCAATTGGTGCCTCTCTTTTTCTTGCCTCTTTAGCCGTCTAACCTCCTTCTCTTGTTCTTCATCTTGTTATTTATATTTTCTAGGAATCCTCAAGGGTTAGGGTATGATTTTTGGGCCGAAAAGATAATTAAAAATTCGGATTTTAACGTTTTGGGATTTGGTGCCACGGCACCCAAGCATGGTGCCATGGTGCCCCGATTGTTATGGTAACTGGCGCCGTGGCGCCAGAGTTCCTGCTCGTTTCTGCCTGTGTTGGGCGCCATGGCGCCCAGGTCTGGCGCCTAAGTTTCTGCTTCCTTCTTGTCCTCATTGGGTGCCATGGCGCCCAGGTTTGGCATCGTGGCGCCTAAGTTTCTGCTTGAATTCATCGCTTTGGGGGTGCCATGGCACCAATGCCGCTGCTTTGCTTCTCTTCACTTTGTTTTCCAAGCCTATTTTCTACTCCAATCTTATTCAATACTTGCTTATTCATGATCCATTTCATTGATCATCATTTTTGCTCATCACCAGCTCCCAATAGTGGTATTTTCTCGAGAGTTGTCCAAATTGCAAAACAACACGAACACACGCATCAAAACGTTCAAGAATGCTCAAGAACACATCAAAAAATGTGATTTAGAAGCTTTAGTTTAATGAGTGAATTACACTCATCAAACACCCCAAACTTAGTTCTATGTTTATCCTCGAGCAAAAACAAAACTAAAGATAATTATTAATGAACACAAAAACACTGAGACAGAGAAAGTCACTCAAAAGAAACTTTATGTTAGACACCTTGCATTTATAGCTCAAGATTAAAAACACAGCATCAAATTCATGAAGTACTTCAAAACTATAATGCACGCATCAAATCCTCGCTCATTCAATGCAAACGGGTGTTTGTGTGAAGAGTTAAGCATAACGTTGTACAATAATAAATTGACCCAATTTTCGACCTTCAAAGTCAAATATTTCCTTGCTTCGCTCGTGGAATTCACATATCCCCAAACTTGTTTTCTTTTCTCTTTCCAAGGTGTATTCTAAAGCTGATTTTTTTTCAATGCTAATTTCTTACACCGCTCAAGTTTGGTTAGATTTCACTATTGCAGTTCAACCTATCAATAGATAAGGATTCTCCTTATTTTTGACTGCTTCAACCTCTAGGAATCAACCAAGTTACTAACCTCTCATCAAAGGTTTAATCCTCTAAAACAAGTGTTCGAAGCGTAATCAAAGTATGTGATATATAAATTTATTTATTTTATTTTTTTATATTTTTTTATTTTTTATATGTATTTTTTAAATACCCTTTGTATGGACGTCACTCCCTCAAGCTTTCTAAATGACTCTTGTAATGAGTTTTAGGCTGATGACTCCCAAATCAGACGACTTTAGAGCACCAGGTTTTTTTTGCAATGATTAGTGCAATGCCCCTTATTAAACACATATTCTCGAAAATTGACCTCCAACATAAAGTTTTCACCCAATTTTCATCCTATTAGTTTCAGACAATCCACACAAAATTTAGCACACATGGAATCCACATTTATCTCCAAGTTTTCCTGCAACAGCTTAACCTACCAAACAGCCTATATTTGGTTTAAGGGTATAATAATGTTTAAAGGTTGTTTATGTTTAGCATCTAAGTTCTCTTATTCAACCTATAAATATGGATCAACCTACTCATGTACAACACTACAATCAACCCACGTGCAAAAATAATTTCCGTTTCACACGAATAAGCAAAAATCTAACTCACACATATAACTTATCCATAATCCATGAACCAATACATGTTCTTAATATTATGCATCATCGCCGGCAAGGCTATCTAACTTACACAAGCATGTAAAACACGAAATTTTTTTATTTTTTATTTTTTATAGCTGCACACAATCATACAAAAAAAAATAGGCAATTTTAGATTTTAGACAATTTAAGATACTCCCCCAAACTTAAACTACACATTGCCCCCAATGTCAAAATGGAAGAAGGGGAAGAGAGATACCTCAGTGAAGACATCATTTGTTTTCCTCTTCATCAGGTGGAGCAGGAGGGTGGGAACGAGGTAGAAGTGATGGCAATGGAGGGAAGATGAGCTCGGTATGTGCAGATGCCATAACCACCATGCAAGCGTTCTGGTATTGAAATTGGTCAAAGATGGTGGATTGTAAACGATTCATTTGTACTTGTGTGCCTTCTTGCCATCGGGTCATGCGCAAATCCATGGTTTCAAGACGCCAAAAAATTTCCCCTGTAGCATCAGAAAGTTGTGGAGGTGATGGTGTAGGGGGTAACGGATGAGATGATTGAGAAGAGCTAGGCACTTCCCGATGTCCCACACGCCTATCACGGAGGTCCCGTGTAAGTGGTTGTTTCGGGTGTAACATTTCATCAGTTTCGCACACGGGAACACCCCCTTGTATGCAAAGGTCATGGATCAAAGAGATGTGACCTAGACTGCCTGTAGCAGGCCCGGCAAGGATGGGAAGAATACTATTTTGGATGATTCGGCCAACATCAATAGAATATCCTTTTTGAATCACAAAATTCAATAAGGTTAATTCCTTTGTGACCTCGTTGGTTTGCTACTGGGGATCAGTTTGGATGATATGAAGTGGTGCCAGATTTTACAATTGGATATCAGACCAAATGAAGGAAAGTGGGTTACATCACTAGCTGATCCTTTCCATTCGGTATCGAGGCGAGCTATAGCGTGAATTATCTCCCCAGGATCGATCCCCTCATTCTGGAGTCGGGAATAGTCATCATTGGGTATATCCTGCATGTGGTAGAACCGGTTAATTGAGGCACTATCAAACTTGATCCAAAAACCCCATACAAAAACCTTGAAGTTCTCATGTTCATTGGCATTGGCATAGAACTCTTTCACCAGAAGAATGGATGTAGCACTAGGTTGCTTGGTAAACTTCTCCCACCCCAAAACTGTGGATTTTATCTTGTAAAAAATTATCGAGGCCCCTCTTAGGAATGCAATTTCGATGTACCACACTGTGTCTATAGCGTTCCTCTGCTTCAGAACTAATGAATCATCGACAATCAAATGCAGTAGTAGAGGAAGAGGCAGCGGCCTTGGATTTCTTTTTAGGAGGCATGGAGTAAGTGTTCTTTCACAATATCAACTGAAGTTAACCGTCCACCTGAATCAATTAAAAGATTTTATCTTAGAAAATGAAGTATGTTCCAAGTAGGCACAAAAAATCTTAATGAAACAAAGTATCGAACATGTGGTAGGTGGCTATAATAAACAAGTACAAAGTTGAATGCAAGCCATCAAAATTATCCCAAGAATCGTACAAAAGACGTCTTTGGCGACATTTATCAAACACTTTGTGAGCAAGACAATAGATTAGTAGTTAGGAAAGTTCAAGCCCATAGGAAATTGCAAAGTCTTCTAACGTAGATTTCAACATTGGCAAAGAATGTCAAAGAGGCAAAAGAACAAACACATGGTAGGCATATAACAAAATAATTTTGAAGATAAAACAAAGGCCCACACAAGCTTTACCAAAACACAACCCAACAAAGAAAAATGATATTGTGACATAGTCCTAAACAAGATTACCAAAAGAAGTTCAAATTAAGCTACAAAAAAGAAAAATTTGCGTTGTAAAGGAATGTACCTTCTTTGATGAACTAGTCACTAGCCTTTCACTTCTAAGTTATGGGTTGTTATAGATGTAAAAACTTATAAATGTGGGGTAGTATGAGAGAATTGGTGTGTGCAAGTGTGGGGGAAGGAGGGGGAGATTTGAGAGGAAAGAAGAATATAAGGGTTTTGTGGGTAGGGAATGAAAAGAAAAAAAATTATGCTTTTGTTTTAAGGAAAAAAACGTGTTGGGTGCCATGGCACCAATGTTACTGAATTTTTTTTTATTTTTATTTTTACCTCCAACCTACTCCTTTCCCATATTGATTAGAGTGTTGATGCAACCATTTTGAGCATGACCTACAAAATAAAAAAAAATGAACTTATCAAATTGACGTAAGAGGAAAAGAACATGTCAAAATAATGAAAAGAAACTTAAGGAATAGAACATAGGTTGCCTCCCAATAAGCGCTTCTTTTATGTCTTTAGCTGGACGTGGATGTGGTTTCAAGTTGGTTCATCAAGGGTAATTTCTTCCACATCCCAATTTTCCTCTCCATAGTAATGTTTGAGGCATTGCCCATTTTCCTGAAAGGTAGACCCATCCTTGCCTACTAATTCCACTGCACAATAAGGGAACACCTTGCGGATTACAAATGATCCTGACCACCAGGATTTGAGATTGCTTGGAAAGAGTTTCAAGCGAGAATTGAATAGAAGAATCGGTTCTCCTGCTTTGAAATCCCTCCTTAGTATTCCCTTATCATGCCACATCTTTGTCCGTTCTTTATATATCTTTGCATTTTCATATGCATCGTTCCGGAATTCCTCCAATTCATCAAGCTGTAACAAGCGTTGTGGACCGGCCAATTTTATGTCTAAATTCAATTTCTTCACAGCCCAATAAGCTCGATGCTCCAATTTTACCGGTAGATGACAAGCTTTCCTGAATACCGGACGGTAGGGTGACATTCCAATTGGAGTTTTAAATACTGTTCGGTATGCCCAAAGAGCGTCATCTAGTTTGAGAGACCAATCCTTCCGATTGGTATTCACTGTCTTTTCCAAAATCTGCTTAATTTCTCTATTAGACACCTCTGCTTGCCCATTTGATTGTGGATGATAACCCTGTGCCAACTTGTGCTTGACATCATACTTAGATAGAATAGAATTGAACAGCTTGTTACAGAAATGTGTACCTCAGTTGCTTACGATTGACCTAGGTGTGCCAAACCGAGTGAGGATATTTTTCTGTAAAAATTTCAACACCACCTTTGCATCGTTTGTTGGTGTGGCAATGGCTTCAACCCACTTAGACACATAATCTACTGCAAGAAGAATATATTCTTGACCAAAGGAAGGTGGAAATGGACCCATGAAATCAATACCCCACACATCATATAATTTCACCTCAAGCATACTCGTTAATGGTAGCTCATGATGTCCTGAAATGTTTCCAGTGCGCTGACAGCAGTCACATATCTTTACAAAAGCATAGTAGTCTTTGAACAAATTTGGCCAACAGAAACCAGATTGCAATACCTTTGCAGCAGTACGTGTAGGACCGAAATGACCTCCATAGGGTGAGGAATGGCAATGCTGCATGATTGATCGTGTTTCTTCCACAAGGACACACCGCCTAATTATTCTATCAACACACATTTTGAACAAGATTGGATCATCCCACAGAAATGACTTGACATCATGCAGGAATTTCTTCTTTTGATGAAAGGTCAAGTCAGGTGGCAATCTTCCAGACACTAAATAGTTAACAAAATCAGCATACCATGGGATCTTTGTTGATATAGCTAGCAAGATCTCGTCGGGGAACGTTTCTCGAATTTAACTGTCATCCACCACCTTTTCATTCCCCAATCGTGAGAGATAGTTTGCAACGACATTTTCACTACCATTCTTATCCCGAATCTCTACATCAAATTCCTGTAGTAGCAGTATCCATCGAATTAGGTGTGGCTTGGCATCCTTCTTTTGAAAGAGATAACAGATTGCAGCATGGTCCGTGTAAATTATCACTTTGGTGCCAACGAGGTAAGATTTCAATTTGTCACATGCAAACACTACTGCTAGCATTTCCTTCTCTGTTGTTGTGTAATTTAGTTGAGCTTTATTAAGAGTTTTGCTGGCAGAGTGGATTGCCCGAAAAATCTTATCATGCCTTTGTCCCAAAACTGCCCCTACTGCGTAATCACTAGCATCACACATAACCTCA
>NW_019260417.1:29793-33401 GCF_002742605.1 Olea europaea var. sylvestris
TCTTCTACTACTTGTTCTTTTTCCTTATCAGGTGTGGGGTTGCTATCTTCAGTGAGTTCACTTTCTCCAACTTGCTTGCCACTTCTTAATACAACAGCTTTACAGTGCTCCTTTGGATTGACCTCTGTATCATTTGGAAATTTTCCTTTTTGCTGAGACTTCATTGAGGTATCCAATTGGCCAATTTGCACTTCAAGATTCTTCATTGTGGCTCCCATGTTGGACACATGTGTTTCAATATTATCTAAACGTGAGTCACCTTTGTTGAAGCGTGATCTTGTCTCAGAAATGAACGTCCTAAGGATGTCTTCCAATGGTGGTTTCCCATCAGAATTCTGAGTGTTGAATCCGGGTGGAGGTTGAAGTGTATTTCTATTGTTGCCATATGACAAGTTCTCATGATTCCTCAGCCCTGGATGATAGTGATTAGCTTGGTAGCTTCCTCTTTGATTGTAGTTTTTACTGTTGACATATTGGGCCTGCTCGCTTGCAACCTCAATCTCTTGGTGTGAAGAAGAAGTACTCATGACTGAATCTGCCTTCTGTTGATTTCCTTGAGTGGTAAGTGTGACTATCTGATTTGTGAGTGATACAACCTGAGCTGCTAGTGTGGTGATGGGATCCACTTCATGAAATTCTGCTACTTTCTTTACACCTGATCTCTCACATGGCCATTGGTAACTGTTCGTGGCTATGTCATCCAATAAAGCATATGCAGCCTCTGCTGTTTTAGCCATTAAAATGCCTCCCGCAGCTGCATCTACCATAGTCCTTGTCTGCCCATTTAGCCCATTATAAAATATCTCAATTTGCATCCATTTCTGGAACCCATGTTAAGGACATCTCCTAAGCAAATCTTTAAATCTTTCCCAGGCTTCATAGAATGGCTCAAAGTTGAGTTGTTTGAATTGGCTAATTTCACCACGAAGTTGAGCTGATTTAGAAGGTGGAAAGTACTTGGTGAGGAGTTTCTGAGCCAAATTATCCCAAGTTGTAATTGAGCCATACGGTAGTGATTGGAACCAAGCCTTTGCTTTATCCCTTAAAGAGAATGAGAATAGGCGGAGTCTAATTGCATCTTCAGTAACCCCATTCATCTTCATCGTGTCACAAATTTCCAAAAAGGATCTAAGATGAGCATTTGGGTCTTCTACTGCAACACCCCAAACTGATTTTGCTGCACCATATGTATCAACCTTGGCTTCAATTCGAAAATGTTTGCAGCAATTCCTGGGTGTGCGATGCCGGAATAGTTGTCATTAACAACCAGCCTTATGTAGTCCCGAGTAGCCCTTTGTTGGTTATCCTCATTGGCTGCTCTAGCATCCTGTTCTGCCATTGCTTCCCGTTCGTTTCTTTGTATGCCTCTATGAATGCGAAATGTGCGTTCTGGTTCAAGATCAACAGGTAGTAGATCTAGATTTCTCGCCCTTCGCATAAACAGCTGAAAATAATCAAAATAAAGCTTTTAAAGATAGACACAAAAAGAGTAAAATAAAAATTACGGTAAAAATAAAAATCTAGAGTAAAATGAATGCCGATTGGTAATAATATCAATTGAATTCGAATGAATCACTCCCCCGGCAACAGTGCCAAAAACTTGCCATGCGTTTTATATAACGTGATTTTATACCGCAAGTGCACGGTGTCAAGTTTTGTAGTATATTAAAGAATTGAAAAGTGTCGAACCCACAGGGATTGATATTCGACTTCCACTAAGTACTATAATTGTGTCCGCCTTTACTTATCTAGACAATCGAGTGTTAAACTAATGTTTGAATACTAAACTAACATCAATGAATTAAATAGTGCAATAAAAGTGAGGCAATTTCTAAAGACTAAATCAAAATTACGTAATGTCTAGGGAGTGATTTCACCGTATTCTCGACCTAATTCTCAATCCCTATAGATATTTCCATCAACTATTTCCCGAATTCATAGGCAAGAATCCCAAATTAATTCTATTTCCCACTCTCGAGCGTCAAATAGAACCTATCTCTATATTTTAACCCCAATATCTCTATTCCGAATTAAATATATAAAGATTATCACGCACTTGGTTCTTGTTTTACCCTCAAAAATTCGTACTTTCTCTCGAAACCTACAAACCTAGGTTATATTGTTCTTAGATCACGCCTAAATTTTCCTCTCTCAAGCGTCAAATTTAGAACATCAATTCATTCAATTGGTGACCAGGCAACTGAATGCATTAGACAAGAACAATACAAATCAATTCTGGAAAATTAAATGGAAATACTATAAAGAAATTAAATCATATCTCAAATAGGTTACATCAAACCCTAAATTTAATAGTTTAGTTCATGATTGAGAAGAAAAACACAATAAAATACAAACTAGAGTGCATGTATAGGGAAAAGATAGAAAAAACTCAAGTTACTGCTCTATTTCTCAATCTTGCTGCTTGATTTCTCATTTTTCTCCCTTCTCCTTCTCCAAAATCGGGTCGATCTTGTCTCAATTGGTGCCTCTCTTTTTCTTGCCTCTTTAGCCGTCTAACCTCCTTCTCTTGTTCTTCATCTTGTTATTTATATTTTCTAGGAATCCTCAAGGGTTAGGGTATGATTTTTGGGCCGAAAAGATAATTAAAAATTTGGATTTTAACGTTTTGGGATTTGGTGCCACGGCACCCAAGCATGGTGCCATGGTGCCCCGATTGTTATGGTAACTGGCGCCGTGGCGCCAGAGTTCCTGCTCGTTTCTGCCTGTGTTGGGCACCATGCATCCTTTTTCTGCGCCGTGGCAGCAATGCCATGCTTTGCTTCTCTTTACTTTGTTTTCCAAGCCTATTTTCCACTCCAATCTTATTCAATACTTGCTTATTCATGCTCTATTTCATTGATCATCATTTTTACTCATTACCGGCTCCCAATAGTGGTATTTTCTCGAGAATTGTCCAAACTGCAAAACAACACGAACACACACATCAAAACGTTCAAAAATGCTCAAGAACACATCAAAAAACGTGATTTAGAAGCTTTAGTTTAATGAGTGAATTACACTCATCACCAATCTTTCTGCACCTGTAGCATCTAATGGGTTTATTGCTTTGCAAAATGTCACTTATTTTCTAAACACTTATGAAACATAGGAGTGGTTTAGGGTCAAAATGAATCAAGTCATCAGAACCATAAACAATTTACAGAAGACATATGTATAAGTATTCTTATCTTGCTTTATCCCAGTGGATGAATAGTTTAAGACATCACATTCATCAATTAGCCAAGTAAATTTGATAGTATTTACTACGAAAGGTTCAAAGTCGAAAGATACTTGATGCAGTGTTTTTCTACTCTCTCTCTCTCTCTTTCTCTCTCTACGATGCATTATATTTTTGTATTGCATGAACATATTGAATTTTCATTCATGTGGGGGATCGTTGAAATTTGGTTTAAAGATTGTAAAATTTGGTTCAGTATAAACTTGAAAAGTGAATTTGTATCAATTTCGACTAAATATTCGGACTTTATCCAATATAGAAACAAGTAGACTAATTTGTTCTACTTGTCAAATAGATCATCGTAGTATATTTGAAATCTTTAAACCAATTCCGAATGAGTGAAAAATGTAGTTCAAAGTTGAAAGGAAAA
>NW_019260417.1:37827-38817 GCF_002742605.1 Olea europaea var. sylvestris
TTGCTTAACATGCTTAGGACTATTATGCCTAATATCAAAGTTAGAAGTCGGCAAGCGATTAATTCCTTTAAGGGTATTAAGAGGAAGTCTAATGGGGCTTTGGAGAAAGCATCTAATATGGTTGAAATGGTTAAAGCGAAGGACAAATATCAAATCTAGCGATCATTGGTTTCATTATAGAATGAAAGGTCATTTGAAGGAGTATTACATGGCTTACGTCAACTTCACGAGTTTCTCAGGTATTTGATACTAGATGTAGATCTCATATTTATACAAATATGAAGAAACTAAATAGAAGTAGACCACTGTAAAATGGAGAAGTTGACTTGCACGTTGAAGATGAGCAAAATTTGCTACATTGCCTGTAGGAGTATACTTCTTGCCATAGCCAGTAGGTTTAGTATTGGAATTAGAGAAATGTAACTTTGTACCAGCCATAATTGGAACATTAAATGAATTTAATGTTTAGACATAAACTATTTTAATGTTAAGAAAAAATGTTATTCATGCCTATCTTGATTATAGATCTTAATGGTTGTGGTAAGCTACAATATAACATTTATATTCTAAACACTAAGCATTTTGTAATGAGCATAGAAGTTTAGAGGCATAAAAGTGATAATATGAATATTACCTAAATCTAGCATGCCAGACTTGTCATATAGCTGAAATGCAATTCCAAAGTTATATAGAGACGTATACTTGTTGCCAATTGATTTTGACAAGTAAGAATTATGCATGTCTAGTACAATGATCAAATCTCCTTTTACTCGAAAAGGAGAAAGGTCTACATAATACTGGTCTAATGCATACTGACGTATATGGACCCATGTCAAATTATGTCAGGTGAAGTTTCTCTTATTTCATCAAAATTACTAATGACTATTACAAAAATAGTCATATATGCTTGAAGAAATTCAGGCGTGAAACTCTTGAAAGGTTCAAAGGATTCAAACTTGAAGTAGAGAAACAAATAGGTAGAGATATTCT
>NW_019260417.1:39374-41141 GCF_002742605.1 Olea europaea var. sylvestris
ATTCGGACCTTTGTCAACCCTCCTGATGGAATAAAACCCATAGGTTGTAAATGGTTTACAATAAAAGTTGACACAGATGGGAATATCCATACATACAAAGCAGGGCTAGTGGCAAAAAGTTAAGTGTTAGCCTTGACGAAACATTTCGCCTATAGTCATGCTAAGGTTCATTCGAATTTTGGTTGCAATAGTTACATACCATGACTATGGGTTAGAGAAAGCATGTTGGAGCTTAAATCTTCAATTTGATGTAGAATCAAAAGGTTTGATTTTTATCAAATATGAAGACGAATTGTGTGTTTGAAAGAAGATAGTAGGAGCTTTATTACATTCCTAATATTATATGTAAGATTGTTGATAGGAAATAACATCCCTAAGTTTCAATCGTTGAAATAATGGTTGTTAAATGATTTATTCATGAATGATATGGGGAAGCAACTTGATCTATAGAGATAGATCTAGAAGGTTGCTTAACTTTCCCAATCTACATTGATGAAATCTTGAGAAGATTTTATATGGAGAAATTGGTTTACTCTCAAACAGTGTGTTGGAAAGGTTCCTAACGTAAAGCAATCGTTGATTCAATAGCAAAAACCCAATACATTATTGCTTCAGAAGCAGCAAAGAGTTGCAATGTGGATCATGATGTTCATTAATGAACTTGGAGTAGTTCCTGATATTGTAGATCACATGTCATTGTATTGTGGTAACAATAGAGCCACCACGAAAGCGAAGGAACTAAGGTCTCATCAATAATCCAAACATTTATTAAGGTGGTATAATCTCATCAAAGAGATAATACATAGAAATGACGTAAAGAGAAAAACGAATTCCCACATTTGACAATATTGTAGATCCACTAACAAAGAGTTGTCGTAGATAAACATGATCATCATGTAGACTCTTATGTTATTTGATACATAAGTGATTAGATCTAGTGCAAGTGGGAGTTCGTAAGTGTTATGCCCTAGGTCCAATCAAAGATGGACATAAATGCTTTTAATATATATAATTAATATAATTTAATGACAGATCTATTATTTAATAAATAGATAATTAAATTAAATAAGAGAGTCCGTAGATTCAAATCTTCATAATTTGATAATCATAAGGTGGTGTGATTTTGAGATACAAATTACATATGATTAAATCTTAAATTGTCTGTGGTTGTAAGTAATAACAAGATACGGATATCGTTATTACGAATAGACCATCACGTGTGGCATTTTTTATTTGTGAAGTAAGTAGCCGATCTCATAAGCTAAAGTGTGGTGACAGTTAAATGAACATGTGGATGTTTTGCTAGAGACCAGCCTAGAGATTTCACATGGATAACTATCTGAATGTTAGTGGTTAATCTCTAACGTTCGGTAATGGTATCGGTCCTTTGACTTGAGGTCGTCATAGTACTTTATATGAGGATAGTCATGCTTCGACGATGTTGGATGTTACTTTACCAAGGGCCGCTAATACAGCATCGTTTAGGTATATTAAGAATCGTATGAAGGTTGTGAATGACCAATAGAGGATTTGTCACTCTTAGATAGTAAGGGGTTATGATCTGCGTTTCATTCAATTAAGTTAATAACGAAATTCTTCGCCAATGTGTACTTATAAGTCGAAAAGGAGTTTTCGACTTATATTGATTTAATAGTAGAGTAAAAGATATGATCGATAATCGGGCTTATCACACTTTCATATATTGTAATTGATTGGATCATATTGACAAAGTTTTTATAGTTTCACGATAAACGAACAAGTTTGATT
>NW_019260417.1:43084-53381 GCF_002742605.1 Olea europaea var. sylvestris
TTCAAATAAATAACTAATCTTACCAGAAATAAAATGCATTAATCATAGTAAAAGTGTTTACGTTCAAGATTGATTGAAATTAAAGCATAAGGCTTACAAACCTCGACTTGCACTAGATTAAATCATTTATGTATCTAATATCATAAGAGTCTATATTATAATCATATTTATACGCGAGAACAATTTATCAATGGATATACAATATTATAACTAGTGGGTATTCGTTCATTTTTTACGTCATTTCTTTCTATGACCTCTCTAATTAGATAATACCACTTTAACGCAAGTCATGATCATTGACGAGATCTTAATTCCTTCACTTATGTGATAGCTCCATTGATGAGATCCAAACTAGAACTTTTGTTACTTTTACCGTATATGTGGTAGAGTTCACTGCGAAAGAATCCTATTCTTTATTAAATAATCTAAAAGTTCTCTTTTTAAATATTCTCCACCACGATCTCACAATGGTATGGGAATGTATTTACCTAATTGTTTCCCTACTTCAAGCTTGAATTCGTTGAATCTTTTCAAGTGTTTTATGCTTGAACTTCATCGAATATACATAACCATATCTAAAATGGTCATCAATAAATGTGATAAAGTAAGAAAAACCATCTCTGACGGTGATTGACATGTGACCACATATATCAGTATGTGTTAGACTCAATAATTATGCAGCTCTTTCTCTTTTTTTCCAAAAAAGAGGAATTTAGTCATCTTGCCTAGCAAGCATGATTCGTACTTGTCAAATAATTCAAAATCAATTGATCCTAAATATTCATTGATAGGTCTGTTTCTGCACACTTATTAAATACTTTAAAACCTAACTTTTTATAAATTGAGTGGATATCAACTCAAAATTGGGTAATTTTGACTTTTGTAGGTCATAAACTGCAAAAGTAAAAAGAAAAAAGCAAAAGGGAGTGAAAAGTGACCAAAAGATTACAAAATTGTGAAGTTGAGGACTAAAGTGCACAAGTGCCTAAAGTTGAGGACTTTAGAGTGCAATTTATGGAAGACAACAATGATATAAAAGTCAAAATTTGGGGACCAAATTGTATGAGATCAAAGTTGAGGGACTTGAAGTGCAATTATCTATGAGTCTTGGCTGCAAGATGAAATCAATTTTATTGGTTTTTGACAGAGATATGACGCATAGAAGTGGGGATCTTTTTGGTATTTTTTGAAACTTCAAGGACCAGGGATATAATTTCTCTAGGTTTTAATTTTAATACCAGCAATTGGGTCTTGTGATAGGAGTCTCAGTTATCTATGAGTCTTGGCTGCAAGATGAAATCAATTTTATTGGTTTTTGACAGAGATATGACGCCTAGAAGTGGGGATCTTTTTGGTATTTTTTGAAACTTCAAGGACCAGGGATACAATTTCTCTAGGTTTTAATTTTAAAACCAGCAATTGAGTCTTGTGATAGGAGTCTCGGTAGATTTCTGTCTTCTTCCACCTAATTTTAATTAATTTTAATATTTGTTCTTTGATGTTAAGTTACTTATTTTTAAGTGTTTTTATTATTGTTATTTCTTGAATTTTCATTTATGTGGCCAATAAATGACTATGTTTAGTGATTTGTACATCGTTCGAGAGAAGATTGTACATCTTAGATCAAATAGTAGAAATCCTAGATTTATATAGGGGATATATCCCTAATCCGAGGTAACCCACTGAGTTACTTTCACAAAAAATTAACGCGGCTATTTGGATTTAATCGACATAGAGATATAGTAAGTTAAATCAATCGATTAAGGTTAATTTCGCTCTCGAGAAAGGTAATCAGCTAAAATTGGAAGATCGGATCAAACATCATAAATAAGTAATTTGTTAATTGGCTCGTGAATAAATTAATTAGGCAACAGTTAAGTAAAACCATAAATCCCAGCTACATTTTTCCTCCAAAATTCCCAAGTGTTTATATTTTCTTATTTTGTAGATTTTTTTTTCAAATTTTCTTATTTTTCAATATCAAAATTTATTGTGTGTTTGTTTTTATTGTTAAAATTAAATTAATTAAAGTTGTACAATTGAATGTATAAATTTCTTGAAAGATCGACAACCTGGAATCAAAATGTCTACTTTATTACTTGAATAGGACCTGTGTATTTGTATTTGTACTTTCATAGCGAACATTATCTATATATAATTTAAAAATGTGTTTTTCATTTATATGACCCAATCTACAGTGCTAGAGTTAGGTATTATTTAGATTATCAGTTTTATGCATTTTATTTTTTATACTCGTAATAGAAGACTCAATATCTAGAATGTAAATGTTATTTTTGTAATTTATCATAACTATAAAATATCTTATCAAGATAAAAGGGACAACATTTGTTCTTGAAATTTACAATTCATGACCAAACATGAAAATTGATTTAATGTTTCAGTAACGATGGGTATAAAGTAACATTTTTCTAATCTCAATACTATATTTAAATGTAATCACAAAAAGTATGCTCCTATTGGTAACATAACAAAGCTTTCTCATTTCCAATATATCGGTCAAATTCTTCCTTCTACAGTGATCTACCACTATTCAATTTCTCTATGTTTAAAAAATATGAAATCAATATCCGGTATTTAATACCCAAGAAATTAAGGAAGTAGATGTGTTAAACCTTAATAATAAATATGCCTGGACTCGAAGCTTCAAAAGACTTCTTTCCATTCAAGCTCTATAAGGTAAGCCTTGTAGTTCCACTTCCAATGACATTTCATTCCAAATGATAACTAGGGTTAGTAGATTTGGTACTATCCTTTACCTTGACTCTATCTTACCTAACTATGATGCTTTTCTAAAGTCTATTTTAGACTTACTTTTAGTGCCCTTAGAGGAATCAATGGCCAAGCTTGCCCACTAATATTGGTTAAGCATGTTCAGCAACTTAATGAGTATGCATTCAACTTATTTATATTAAACTCATACTAAACTTTGAATAGCTCTCTGACAGAGATTGTAGAACTATGACAACTTCTTAATATAGTCAATCATCTAGATTACACAAGTACTAACTAAAGATCTTGTTGGGAATTTACTTAAACATGTGCAGTGGAAATAAAAATAATTTCAATTCCTACCAAGATTCATCTTTGTATTTAGATAGAAATTGTGATAAAAGTTGTACCGTTTCTTGGATCTGCAAACTCCTTTCCTTTATCTTTATTCCAGCAGCTCGGATTTGCCTCCCACGGCTGTCCAATTTTCCAGCCTCCAATGAATTCCACACAGAGAACGGATTGCAGCCACCAGAGTTTTCTCCTCTTGTGCTAGCAAGAATTATGAGAAAATCTCTATGAATAGAAAACCTTAGCCATGTATTTATATAAGTTTAAACGGGTTTGGCCTGACCCGGTCTAATAATTAATTAATTCATTTAATTAAATTCGGTCAGTAAATTAATTAATCCAATTAAATAATTAGGGCCTTTAAATAACCAACTCAATTATTTAATTTATCCAACGATTTTTGAATTAATTAATTTACAAATTACAATCTTTCAATTCTCTTTTGTATGTGACCCATCAGGTTCACGATCACGATGCCTCGATGTGAAATATTATTTTGGTCTAATCAAATTTGATAAATTAAAAAGCCCTTTTAATTTATCACCAATTCACACTCGCCGTTCCAGATTAACATCTAACAATGTATCGGGGCAATACATGTGACGAGAAATATCACGTGGTATGATAAAATCAAAACTTATTCGTTTACCATGAAACTATAATCCCTTCATCAATATGACCCAATCATTAATGAACTTCTTGATCCAGACAGCTTCCTTCACTGGTCCAAAAGCAGCAATGTACTCGGCTTCTGTTATTGAATCAGCGATTGTCTCCTGTTTGAAATTTTTCTAACTAACCGCTTCATTGTTGAGAGTAAACATATATCCAGATTAAGACTTGCTATCATTCATTTTAGATTGGAAGCTAGCATCAGTATATCCATGAACCTTTAGTTCATCTCCACCACAGATCAAGAACACATTTTTAGTCCTTCTCAAGTGCTTAAGAATGTTCTTAACCGATATTCAGTATTTCTCACCAAGGTCTGCATGAAACCTGCTCGTAACACTTAAAGCATATGAAACATTTGGCCTCATACATAGCGTCGCATACATGATAGATCCTATTGCCGAAGCATAAGGAATCTTATCCATGCGATTTCTTTCATCATGTGTTTTAGGATATATATCTTTTGAGAGGTAAATCTCGTGTGATATAGGGCACAAACCTCTCTTAGACTCTTCCATGTTAAATAGTCTCAAGATTTTGTCTATGTACAAAGATTGGGATAAGCTAAGTAATCTTTTAGATCTATCTCTATAGATCTTGATTCTCACGATATACACTGCTTCTCTCATATCTTTCATGGAGAAACTCTTTGACAATCATAATTTTACCGATTGAAGCATTGGAATGTCATTTCCAATCAATAATATATCATTGACATATAATATTAGGATTATGACCGCGTTCCCACTTGTCTTCTTGTAAACATATGGTTCATCTTCATTTTTGATTGTCTCATCAAAACAAAGATTCCACCTTCTAGAGGTTTACTTTAATCCATAAATGGATCGATTAAGTTTACATACCTTGTTGGCTTCTTTGGATTCAAAACCTTCTGACTGTGTCACCTCCTCTTGTAAGTATTCATTAAGGAAGACAGTTTTGACATCCATTTGCCATATCTCATAATTATGGTATGTAGAAATTGCAAACAAAATTCGAATGGACTTCAGTATGACTATAGGCGAAAATGTTTCATCAAAGTCAATACCTTGTCTTTGTGTGTAACCATTTGCTACTAGCCTCGCTTTGTATGTCTGGACATTTCCATCCACATCGACCTTTTTCTTGTAAACACATTTACAACCTATGGGTTTTATCCTACCAGGAAGGTCGACTAAGGTCCAAACATTGTTCTCATACATCGAGTTCATTTCGAATTCCATGGCCTCTTGCCATCTTTTCGAGTCAACACTTGATTTCACTTCTGCGTAATTTATAGGTTCATCATCCTCGACTAATAATACTTGATTAGTAATCGTTAATTCGTACCTTCTAGGGGGTCGAATGATCCTACTTGATTTATATTGAGCTAGAGTATTCTCAGGAGTCTCTACATCCTGATCAACAGTCTGTCCATCAGCAAGTATGAAATCAAATTTAGGTTCATCTAATTGGTCAATAGTATTTGTGGATTCTTAAACATCTTTAAGTTCTATCTTGCTTCCACTACCCTCTCCTAGATTAAACTCTTTCTCTAGGAATATAGCATGTCTTGAGATGAACACTTTCTTCTCAACGAGATTATAGAACTGATATCCAATTGTCCCTTTTGGATATCCCACAAATATGCATTTATCAGATTTAGCCTTAAACTTATCTGATAAATTTCACTTCCCATAAGTCTTACAACCTCAAACTTTCATGTGAGATAAGTTTGGTCTTTTTCTTCTCTATAACTCGTATGGAGTTTTGTCGACCGATTTAGATGGGACACGATTTAGTGTGTAAACGTAGCAATTAGTACATGACCCCAAAATGATTTTGGGATGTTTGTATGACTCATCATTTATTGTACCATGTCTAACAATGTGTGATTCCTCTGTTCAGATACACCATTATGTTGCGGTGTATATGGCAGAGTCCACTACGAGAGAATCACATTCTATTTTAGATAATCTAAAAATTCTCCCATTAAATATTCTCCACCTCGATCTAATCTTAGTATGAGAATATTTTCACTTGTCTATCTCAGCACTGGTCAACTTCTCTTTTCTGCAGTGATCTAGTTCTCTTTAATCCCTACATATTTATATAAATATGAGATCCACATCCAATATCTAATACCCAAGAAGCTAATAAAGTAAGCATATTAACCTCGATAATAAAAATACCTGAAGTAGAAGCTTCAGAAGACTTATTTACTTTCAAGCTTGCAAAGTAAGCTTTGCAGTTCTTCTTTCAATGATCTTTCACTCCACAGTGATAGCACGGGTAATCAGATTTGGTATTGTCCTTGCCTTCTCTAACTGCTTTGTTATTACCTTTAGCCTTCTTGGATGTTTTCTTAAAACATCCTTTGATTTTTCTCTTAGTGCCCTTGGATGATTGAATGGCTAGGACATGCCCAATGCTAGCCTTGACATTGGGCTCCAAAGTTTTGGGCATATTAAGCAACTCAGGAAGTGTGCATTCGATTTTATTCATATTAAAGTTCATGATGAACTATGAATAACTATCTGGCAAAGATCATAGAACCAAGTCAATACTTAGTTTGTGATACATGATAAAACCCAATTGAGTAAATTTCTCAATGAAACTAATCATCTTCAGCACATGAGCACGGACTGAAGATCCCTCTGCTATTTTGCATCGATACAGTTATTTGGAGGTCACATACCTCTCCAAACGAGATTGTTCATCATACAACTCTTCGAGATAAAAAATCATAGTGTAAGCATCCATACCTTCATATTGCTTCTGCAACTCAAGTGACATAGCTGCAAGCATCACACATGCTACAGTGTTATCATTATCACTGTGTTTGTTGCAAGCAACCACCAACTCTTCCTCCGTGGAATTTTCAGTAGTTACCTCTGGAAGGGCTGCTCAAGGACATACCCAATTTTCTTATGCTTGAGAACGATTCTCAAATTGCGGTGTCAATCTAGAAAATTTGGTTATGTCAGTTTGTTGGCATCTAGTATGCCTCTCAAATTCATATGATTACTCATGATTCAAAAACTGTAAATGATGAAAAATATAGAATCAATATGTATTGTAATGCATTTGCACAAATTCAATATGGACTTCAATTAAACATGCTCCCACTGTTTAAAATAAATTCATGACCCTCATATATAAATTATTGAAATCCACGTTTGATTCTTAGTGGACTGGGATCCCATTCGTCATATCAAGATCTTGAGTGTACTCAACAAACCTTAATAAAACGTCTGGGTAGATACTATTATCAATTGTATCTCCATACAACTCCTACATCATTAAGCTGACTACTCTTTGTCTTCAGACATCTTATGTATTAGCTTAACATATCTCTAAAACTTGTCTCCTTGATTGTATTCATAAAAAGATAAATTTAGTTTAAGTTAAATATATATATATATATATATATATATATATATATATATATGGATGATTATGCACTTATACTATCTAGTTTTCCCGAGTCAAAGGGACGACTAGTTGGTCAATTTCTAGGGGATATGGCATTGAATCAATATCAATGTACCATCTCCATAGTTTTCTCCTTTTCTCAATTAGTCTAACTGCAACTTGTATCCTATATTAGTTGGCACGCAAGCCTAAATGAAATTGGACTCGCAAGCCCACATAATAATAACAACGACGGACTCGCAGATCCAAAAATAATAAAGAGGTTGTAGGCCCATAATAATAATAATAATAATAATAATAATAATAATAATAATAATAATAATAGACTCTCAGGTCCAAAACAATTAAGAGCTCACAGGCCATAAAATGACAAGAATTAAATCAACCATTCAACACATCCACATGGTCGAGTCCATAATCATCCATAAATAAACATTCATCACATAAATGTTTTCTATAAAATATCTAATATTGTATACAATGTCTCAAGAATCTAGCAATTATAGTCGTCAAAACTCATTTAAAAAAATGAATCGAAATAATTATATAATTAATTAATTAACTTAATTGGCGGGCCTATTTAATTAAAATCAAAATTTAATTAAATCCCGAATTAGAGTTCAACTCTAATTCCATAATTATTGGGCGAAGTTATTTAATTAAAATCAAAATTTAATTAAATTTCGGATTAGATTTCAACTCTAATTCTATAAAAAAAAAAATTTAGGGTGTGATAATTCAATTAAAATCAAATTTTATTTAATTATTAAATTAGAGTCCTACTCTAATTTCAATAGGTATTGGGGAAGTAATATTAATTAAAGTCAATTTTTAATTAACAATTCTCACCATAATTTATCTTTATATTTAGATAGGAATTGTGATAAAAGTTTTACATTTCTTGGATCTGCAAACTCCTTTCCTTTAACTTTGTTCCAACAACTCGGATCTGCCTCCCGCAACTGTCCAATTGTCCAGCCTCAAATGAATTCCACACAGAGAACAAATTGCATCCACCGGGTTTTCTCCTCTTATGCCAGCAAGAATTATAAAAAAATCTCTACGAATAAAAAACCCTAGCCATGTATTTATATAAGCCCAATGGACTTGGCCTGACCCGGATCAATATTTAATTAATCTATTTAATTAAATCCAGCCTGTGAATTATCCAATTAATTAATTCAGGCTTATAAATAATCAGCCCAATTAATTAATTTATCCAACGATTGTTAATTTAATTAATTGACAAATTGCAATCTTCCAATTCTCTTTTGTGTACAACCTATCAGATTCCCGATCACGATTCCTAATGAAGTAAAATATTATTTTGATCTAATCAAAATTGATAAATTAAAACAACATTTTAATTTGTCACCAATTCACACTCGCCGTCCAAGATTGACATCTAACAATATGTCCGGGCAATACATGTGACAGAAAATGTCACATGGTATGATAAAATCAAAACTTGTTTGTTTACTATGAAACTATAATCCCTTCGTCAATATGATCCGATCAATTACGAAATATGGAAGTGTGTCAATCTCGATTATTGATTATATATTTCATTCTATTATTAAAACAATATGAGTCAAAAACTCATTTTTCGATTTATGAGTATACCTTGGCCAAGGATTTCATTATCGACTTAATTAAATAAAATGCAGATCACAATCTCTTACTATCTAAGGGTGACAAATCCTCTATTGATCATTCACAACCTTCATATAGTTCTTAACATACTCGAACAATGCCGTATTAGTAGACCTTGGCAGAGTAACATCCAACACCGTCAAAGTATGCCTGTCCTCATACAAGGCACTTTGATGACCTCAATTCAAAGGACCAATTCCACCACCGAACGTTAGAGATTAACCACTGACACTCAGATAATTATCGATGTGGAATCTCTTATCAAGTCTCCAATGTTCGTTCTATAACAAAACATCCAAGCATTCATTTAAGAAATGTCACACGTGATGGTCTATCTGTAATAACGATATATCTCATTATTACTTACGACCATGAATTATTCAAGATCCAATAATATGTAATTTGCATCTCACAATCACAACTCCTTGTGATTAACTAATTACTTAAATCTTCGGACTCTATTATTTAATATTATTTATCAGAATATTAATTTAAATAAATAATAGATCTTGCCAAAAATAAATGTATTAAACATATTAAAAGTGATTACCACCTAAATCGATTAAATTTAGAGCATAGGACTTACAGATCTGTCTACCATTATACACCAATAGAGTTGCTTGTAAGTTCCTTATCATTCCATACGTGATTATTCATCATACAAGTCTTTTAATATGACAATTATTGTGTTAGCATCTATACCCTCATGTCGAGTTTGCAACTCAATTGACATAGCTGCAAGCATCACACATGTAGTAGTATTGTTGTCACTTTGTTTATTGCAATAGTTACATCTTCTTTAGCCGAGTCACCAATAGGTGTTTTTAGAAAGGATTACTCAATGACATAACTAATTTTATTATGTTGGAGAACAATTCCCAAATTGTAGTGCAAACCAAGAAATTTTAGCTTGGTTGGTTATCATTCAATATGCCTCTCAAATACATATGGTTACTCATGATTCAAAAATATAAATGATGAAAAATAAAGAATTAATATGTAGCAAAAATTGTGTCTATCAAATCAACATGATTTTTTTAAATTAATTATACTTTCACTATTTGACTTAAATTTATGATCATCTCACATAAATTTATGGAATCCATACTTGATTTCCAGTGGGCTAAAATCCCATCTGTAATATTGAGAACTTAACTATACTTAACAAACCTTAACAAAATATTTGGGTAAATACTATTATCAAATATATTTTCATACAACTTCTAGATCATTAATCTAATAGTTATTTGTCTTCACACATCTTATGTATTATTTTAACACGTCTCTAGAATTTATCTCTCCAAGTGTACTCAACAAAAGATAAATTTAGCTTTCCTGGGCCAAAGAGAAGACTAGTTAGCTAGTTTCTAGGTAGCATTGCATTGACTCATGCAATGCATCATTTTCATGGTCTCCTCATCTTCTTGTATTTTCAATTATCTGGCTGTGACGTGTATCCCATGCTAGATGGCACATC
>NW_019260417.1:54226-58116 GCF_002742605.1 Olea europaea var. sylvestris
CAATTTCAAAAGGCACAAAGCAAATGAAAGTAGTAAATCCAAAAATGAGCACGAAAAAAGTAACTTGAGATATGGAATGAAAGAGCATTGGGCACATACTTATCGTATGGCAAAACATTTTGTAGATCTCTATCAAAAATTAATCCAAGAAATGGAAGTGGAAACAAAATTTGATGATTATAATGGTCCAATTGATGTGACTCATTTGAATGTGTCTGATTTCTTTATTTGATTGATAATGCAACTACACGTACTATTATTTAAAGCAAAAAATATTTTTTGACTTAACATTAGAAGAAAATAAAATTAATATGATATTAGTTATATCGAATATTATTGAAGGCTCTGGAAGAGCTTGTATTATTTTATCAAATAATACAAAATTATGTATTGATGATGCACTTTATTCTAACAAATTTAGAAGAAACTTTCTTAGCTTTAAAGATATATGCTGCGATGGATTTCACATTGAGACGATACAAGAAAATAATATTAAATATCTTTGCATAACTTATTTTGTATTTGGCCAGAATCTGATAAAAGAAAATTTTCATACACTCTTATCTGGCATGTATTATACATTTATAAAAATGATTAAATCAAATATTGTTAAGAATCAGAAGTTCGTTGACCAGAAAAGTTTTATACTTTGGTATAATCGATTTGGATATCCAAGAGCTATAGTGATGCGTCGAATAATAAACAATTCACATGGATATTATTTAAAGAACCAAAGATTCTTTTACCTAATGATTATCTATATGTAGTTTGTTCGCAAGGCAAGTTAGTTATTAGACCTTCCACTACATAAGTTAATATTGAATCTCCAACTTTCTTAGAAAGAATCTATGGAGGTATATGTGGGTCAATATACCTACCATGTGGAACATTTCATTATTTTATGATATTTTATTCTTCTACTAGATGATCACATATTTGTCTACTTTCTATTATGAATGTAGCTTATGCTGGACTACTTGCTCAAAGCATGAAATTATGAGCTCAATTTCCCGATAACTCAATCAAGACAATTCATCTTGACAATACTGGTAAATTTAGATCACAAGCATTCGATGATTACATATGTTCAATTGAGATTGTTATTGAACATTCAGTTGTGCATATCCTCGCATAAAATGGTTTAATGGAGTCATTTATTAAACGTTTACAACGTATTGCTAGACAAAACTCACAGCTTCTGTTTGGGATCACGTCATATTACACGCTGCATCATTGATTCTTATATGACCAACTACCTAATATCAATATTCGCCTTCACAACTTGTATTTGGTCATGAACCTAATATTTTTCCCCTACGGATTTTTTTGTAGTGCTGTCCTAGTCCCTATTTCATCCCCCACAATACATTAAAATGTGTCCATAATGAAGACTTGAGATTTATGTATGTTTTGATTTACCATCTATTATTAGGTATCTTGAATCTTTAAAGGGTGATTTATTTATTGCACATTTGCATATTTTTATTTTGATGAAATGACTTTCTCATTTTTGGGAGGGAAAAATTACATCCTAAAAAACTAGGTAAAATCTCTTGGAATGAAACAACTCTGTCTCACTTTGAATTCCGTAACATCAATGTGAGCAAAAGGTAGAAAAATCATTCATTTGTAAAATGTTGCAAATCAATTATTTGATATATTTGTTGGCACAAGAAATGTGACATAGTAGTATTTACCAATAAAAAAATATTCCAGTAAATATTGATGTTCTTACAGGACAATTTGCTATAGCAAATGAATCTTAAATAGGCCAGAAACATGGTTGATCAGTTGGTTCAAAAGACTCTGTACCTTGAAGAAGAAAATTATAAGAAAAAACTAACCAAAAACTTTAGAAGAAATAATATTAGAAAAAATTGATCAATAAAATATTGAAAATATGGTTCCCGAAAAAGAATAGGTGTCCGAAAAAATGAAATTTCAATGAATTATAGATGAAATAATGTTGTTATAGACAATATTTTTGCATTTAACGTGGTTCTTCATATTATGCAAAATGATGATCTTCAACCACAATCTGCTAAAAACTGTCAACGTAGAAACGATTGGTCTAAGAGGAAAAAAGCCATACATGCGGAATTGAATTCCTTAGGGCAACAAAAAGTGTTTGGATTTGCAGTTCGAGCAATTGAAAATATAATCCTTGTAGATACAAATGGGTCTTTATACAAAAGAGAAATGAAAATGATTAAATTATAAGATACAAAGTCCAACTCGAAGGTTAAGGTTTCTCACAAAAATCAGGAATTGATTGTAAGGAAACATTCTCCCGTAATGGACACCATCACTTTTACAAATGCTCGATATGGACCTTATTAATGTAGTAACTGCTTATTTGTACAGCTCACTTAATAGTGACATATACGAAAGTCCTCAAAGAACTTAAAAGACCAAGTGCAAATAATACTTGCTCGAAAACCATGTTCTCAATTAAATTGCAAAGAGCATTATATGAATTGAAACAATCTGGACACATGCAGCATAATCCCCTCAACAAATATTTGTTGAAGGATGCCTATAAAAAGGACGATGTCTACTAATGTGTTTTCATAAAGAAAATAAATACTGAATTTGAAATTGTGATAGCTTTTGTTGATGATTTAAATTTAATTGGAACTCTTGAAAAGTTCAATAAAACTGTAGTTTGTTTGAAAAACAAATTTGAGATGAAAGATTTGCTAAAAAATCAAATTTTATCTCGGATTGAAGATTGAACATATTTCAAAATGATTATTTGTTCATCAATCTATATATAGAAAAAAGTTTTCAGATATTTTTATGTAGATAATATACATCCATTGGCATCACCTATGGTTGTTCAATCATTTGATGTGAAAAAATATCCATTCGTCCACTTGAAGATAGAGAAAATATTCTTTATCTTGAAGTACCATATCTTAGTGCAATTAAAGCATTAACTTATCTTACAAACTGCATTCGATCTGACATAACTTTTTATACAAAACTCATTGCAAGATATAGCTCTACATCAACTCAAATTCATTAGAATGGTATTAAACATATTTTTCATCACCTAAAGAGTACTATTGATTTGAGATTATTTCATTCTTAAAAGTCAGGATCTGCATTAGTGGGATATTGAGATGCAGTATCTTTGAGCCATATAAAACTAAATCACAAACAAGATATGTACACATGGAGAAACATCCATATTATGGATATCGTGAGGCAATTTGTAACGATCCGGGTCTCTGTACCTAAGCCGTTAGCTAAAGTACTGTCCGTTTTGGATAGACCTTGTGCCCACTTACCCCTCACGGATTTCTATCGCGTCCCCTAGGATTCGAACTAATAACATTTCCCTTAAGTAAGACTTAAGTTGAATCCTGTAACCAATTGAAGGATGCGATAGAAAGTCGTAAGGGGTAAGTGGGCACAAGGTCTACCCAAAGCAGACAATGCGTAAGCTAATGGCTTGAACACAAGGTCCACCTAAATGCGCGTTTTTGTGTAATGACCCAGGTCTCTGTACCCAAACCATTAGCTTATGTAATATCCGCTTTGGATGGACCTTACCCCAACTTACCCCTCACGACTTTCTGTCGCGTCCCCAGGATTCGAACTCATAACATTTCCCTTAAATAAGACTTAAGTTCGAATCTTAAGAAACGCGACAGAAAGCCATGAGGGGTAAATAGGCGTAAGATCCACCCAAAGCGGTCAGTACGTAAACTAACGGGTTGGGTACAGAGACCCAAGTCGTTACATAATCCTTGACAACAATATCCTTAAATCATTTTGAAATTATTGCGATCCATGAAACATGTCGAGAATGTGTATCGTTGAGGAATATGGCACATCATATCCAAACATCATGCAGATTAACTTCAACAAAAAGATAGTCCAGT
>NW_019260418.1:0-804 GCF_002742605.1 Olea europaea var. sylvestris
AATCGGCTAAAATTTGACAGATTGATCGGTAACGAAAATCGCGCCGGGGGCAATTTCGTCATTTTTCGCGACGGTGTCGGAATAGTCTAAAATTTAACTGATTGATCGGAAACAAAAATCGCGCCGGGGGCAATTTCGTCATATTTCGCGACGGTGTCGGAATCGGCTAAAATTTGACTGATTGATCGGAAACAAAAATCGCGCCGGGGGCAATTTCGTCATTTTTCGCGACGGTGTCGGAATCGGCTAAAATTTGACTGATTGATCTGAAACAAAATTCGCGCCCGGGGCAATTTCGTCATTTTACGCGACGGTGTCGGAATCGGCTAAAATTTAACTGATTGATCGGAAACAAAAATCGCTCCGTGGGCAATTTCGTCACTTTTCTTGACGCTGTCGGAATCTGCTAAAATTCGACTGATTGTTAGGAAACAAAAATCCCGCCGGGGGCAATTTCGTCATTTTTCACGACGCTGTCTGAATCCGCTAAAATTTGACTGATTGATCGGGAACAAAAATCGCGCCGGGGGCAATTTCGTCATATTTCGCGACGGTGACGGAATCGGCTAAAATTTGACCGACTGATCGGGAACAAAAATCGCGTCGGGGGCAATTTCATTATTTTTCGCGACGGTGTCGGAATCGTCTAAAATTTGACTGATTGATCGGAAACAAAAATCGCATCGGGGGCTATTTCGTCATTTTTCGCGACGGTGTCGGAATCGGCTAAAATTTGACTGATTGATCGGAAACAAAAATCGCGCCGGGGGCAATTTCGTCACTTTTCGCGACGCTGTCGGAATC
>NW_019260418.1:864-1042 GCF_002742605.1 Olea europaea var. sylvestris
TGACAGATTGATCGGGAACAAAAATCGCGCCGGGGGCAATTTCATCATATTTCGCGACGGTGACGGAATCGGCTAAAATTTGACAGATTTATCGTTAACGAAAATCGCGCCGGGGGCAATTTCGTCATTTTTCGCGACGGTGTCGGAATCGGCTAAAATTTAACTGATTGATCGGAAA
>NW_019260419.1:0-1042 GCF_002742605.1 Olea europaea var. sylvestris
TAAGTACTTTTTAGAAATGTAGCGACCGTTTTGGGTTGAACTCACGAATTCATCGTGACATACGAGGTATTTCGACAATTTTTGAAAGATTGAGCACTTGCATACTTGGAACGCTTGGAGGGTCGGCGTACGAAGAATTGAGCGTAACTTTTGCACACTGTGTCCGTTTTCGGCCCATAAGTACTTTTTGGAAATGTAGGGACCATTTTGGATTGAACTCACGAGTTCATCGTGACGTACGAGGAATTTTGACAGTTTTTCAAAAGAATGAGCACTTGCATATTTGGAACGCTTGGAGAGTCGGCGTACGAAGAATTGAGCGTAACTTCTGCACACGGTGTCCGTTTTCGGCCCATAAGTACTTTTTGGAAATGTAACGACCGTTTTGGATTGAACTCACGAATTCATCGTGATGTACGAGGTATTTCGACAATTTTCCGAAAGATTGAGCACTTGCATACTTGGAACGCTAGGAGAGTCGGCGTACAAAGAATTGAGCGTAACTTCTGCACACGGTGTCCGTTTTCGGCCCATAAGTACTTTTTGGAAATGTAGAGACCGTTTTGGATTGTACTCACAACTTCGTCGTGACGTATGAGGGATTTCGGCCATTTTTCAAACGAATTAGCACTTTTATATTTGGAACGCTTGGATTCTCGGTGTTCGAAGAATTGAGCGTAACTTTTGCAAATGGCGTCCGTTTCGGGCCCATAAGTACTTTTTAGAAATGTAGTGACCGTTTTGGGTTGGACTCACGAATTCATCGTGACGTACGAGGCATTTCGACAATTTTCGAAAGATTGAGCACTTGCTTGGAACGCTTGGAGGGTCGGCGTACGAAGAATTGAGCGTAACTTTTGCACACGGTGTCCGTTTTCGGCCTATAAGTACTTTTTGGAAATGTAGCGACCGTTTTGGATTGAACTCATGAATTCATCATGACGTACGAGGAATTTTGCCAATTTTTCAAAAGAATGAGCACTTGCATATTTGGAACGCTTGGAGAGTCGGCGTACGAAGAATTGAGCGTAACTTCTGCACA
>NW_019260420.1:0-1042 GCF_002742605.1 Olea europaea var. sylvestris
TTTATTAGTCTCTCAATAAATGGTTGTTTTCCAATGTAAAGAAAGAGATGTTAAGTTTCTATCGACATTGAATAGTTGAAATAATCTAAAAGCTACCAAAATAAAAGAGTTCTATCGACATTGAACAGTTGAAAAATGCGTCCAGAATTTTGCACTAAGCTACTGCATGGAGTGGAATTTCTTCTCGAGTTGAAAACTTTGGATGTTTTCGACCACATGGAATTAAAGCGTTGCGGCCTCATTGTTCGCCGAAAACTCCACTTCTTCCTTGGCTTGAATCAAATGCACTAATCTTGATTCTTCTTCCTTGCCCAACATGAAATTTGATGTTTTGGTCGCTACAATCAATGTCTCATCCCATGTAGCAAGCAACAAGTAATCCGAGCCTCCTTTGATCTTCTTTGCTTGCACTCTCATCATTGGTCCTCATTCCACCATCTTCGTCCTATGGTTCTCATCACTATGCATGCTAGGAATATCTTGTTGGAAAGGCCGTTGCAGTATGATAGGAAGGTTATACGTGATGGGTATAAAAATATGTACAGCTTTGTGAAAATTGAAAATCAATTACTCTTGTTTTGTTAGCACCATATGTCTATGGGGATCAATTGAAATTGAGAGGTGAGGAAAAGAAGAAAAAGAAAGAGAAAATAGTGTGGTGAATGAAAATAAAGAGAAAAGAGCAAAGCCACAATAGAGAAAAGAAAGAGAGTCTTCAAAGAGAAAAGAAAGGTGAGCTTTTTGGCAAATGAGAGTAAAACAAAGAGGGCTTCAGTGACAGACCAACCTTTGATATTGGCGGTTTATAAAGAATCAATTCCTTAATTTTGAGGAAACTAACCAACCCCTCTTCAGTTTAGCTATTTTTTTATAGCTGGAATTTACAACTTGTTCTCGAGGACATGCCTCGACTACCACTCATTTTAGGTATCGAACATCAATTTGACTTTTCATACCTGGAGCTATTATTCCAAATCAGCCAACTTTAAAAGCAGGTGATTGAGCATATGAGCAAAGGGCTTATAAGGGAAAAGCATGAGTT
>NW_019260421.1:0-1042 GCF_002742605.1 Olea europaea var. sylvestris
GCACTTCTTCAACCTGACATAATTAATAAGGAAATTAATTATTCGCAGTCCCAAACGAAAGAATTTGGCCAAAATCCCGTGATCCCGGGTCTGTGCCCCGAGTCCAATTTCGTGGGCCGTTTCCCATCAACCTGCCAAATTTCGGCCCATTCCAACACCGTCGTGAGAAATGACAAAATTGCCTCTGGTGCGGTTTTGATTTATTAATTTTCCGTCCAGTAAATCTTCAACCTGACATAATTAATACAGAAATTAATTATTCGGAGGCCCAAACTAAGGAATTTGGCTAAATTATAGTGATCTCGGGTTTATGCCCCGAGTCCAATTTTGCCGACCGTTTCCAATCAACCTGCCAAATTTCGGCCCATTCCGACACCGTCGTGACAAATGACAAAATTGCCCAAGGTGCGGTTTTGCTTTGTTAATTTTCTATCCATTACTTCTTCAACTTGATAAAATTAATAAGGAAATTAATTATTCGTAGGCCCAAACGAAGGAATTTTGCTGAAATCCCGTGATTATGTGTCTGTGCCACGAGTCCAATTTCGAGGGCCGTTTCCAATCAATCCGCCAAATTTCGGCCCATTCCAACACCGTCGCGACAAATGACAAAATTGCCCCTGGTGCGGTTTTGATTTGTTAATTTTTTGTCCAACACTTCTTCAACCTAACATAATTAACAAGAAAATTAATTATTCGGAGGCCCAAACAAAGGAATTTGGCTAAAATCCCATGATCCCGAGTCCAATTTCGAGGGCCGTTTCAAATCAACCTGCGAAATTTCAGTCCATTTCGACACTATCACGACAAATGAGAAAATTACCCCTGGTGCGATTTTTCTTTGTAAATTTTCTGTCCAGCACTTCTTCAACCTGACATAATTAATACAGAAATTAATTATTTCGAGGCCCAAACGAAGGAATTTGGCTAAAATCCTGTGATCCCGAGTCTGTGCACTAAGTTCAAGTTCGCGGGCCGTTTCCAATCAACCTGCCGAATTTCGGCCCATTTCGACACCGTCGTGACAAATGACAAAATTGGC
>NW_019260422.1:0-1042 GCF_002742605.1 Olea europaea var. sylvestris
CGCTCACTCATTTTTTCCAACACATTACATTCATAAAAAGTTGAATCAGTGCCAGTAGCCGAGGATTGACAAATCTGCTCAAACCAGTCGGTGTTGTCAAGCAAGCTGCACATCAAACATCTCCCATGCACTAAATATCAAACCTTTTGGGAAATCAAATCAAATCAAATGGGTTGAAATATTTTTGGATAGATGGAACAATTCAAATTATGGGTCACTATTTTTGCCCATCGACAATACACATTCCTTGATTCAAAATTTCTTCTTTCTTTTATATTTACTTATTTTGATAAAACAAGAATATTGGAACATTAGCGAGCATTATAAAACAATAGCACTGATCTCTTGTCCATAATGTTCATAATGAATAGGAGATATTTTACCCACCGATGATGTGTCACCTCATCAATATGTTCTAAAATCTTGGTGAGGTGGCAACACGTCATTATGAGCTCGAGATCAATCCTTAATGTCAGGATTGAAAAGACGATTCTTACATTGAAAGAACTTGCAGAATTTCTCTACACTATCTAACAAGTAATCTGAAGAATTACTTTTACTTTTGTGCTTAAAATTTTGAAACACATTTGTACTTTTTCAAAAAGTTAGGAATCAAGATATCATTTTCAAAATTTTGATCTTAATCAAAGTGAACAATTAATTTTATATACATATTTAATAAGATTCACAATTTTTCAACTATACATTTTATCAACTTTGATCAAAATCTACTAAAAATTTGATTTTTAACTCTACCAGATGGGGACTAAGGCGAATTGACCATTTGTGTCCCAAATCACATAGATTGAGGATGTTTATGACAAAACATAAATGCTAGGGACCATTTGCCCACTGAATATAAAGATTAATGACCATTTGCGCCAAATTCTCAAATTTGAATAAAATATTGCTTCAACTTGGCAGGTTGGATTACCAATTCTATGTATGGGTACTTTTAAGTTTGACCCAATCAAAGGACCTAAATTTCACTTTGACTTCCAACATCATGAATATTATAACATTGGCCTCTTGTATGGTAAAA
>NW_019260423.1:0-1042 GCF_002742605.1 Olea europaea var. sylvestris
ATTGAGCGTAACTTTTGCACACGGTGTCCGTTTTGGGCCCATAAGTACATTTTGGAAATGTAGCGACTGTTTTGGATTGAACTTACCGCTTTGTCGCGACCTGTGAGGTTTTTCGGCCATTTTTTGAAAGAATGAGCAATTTTATGTTTGGAAGGCTTGGATAGTTGGCGTACGAAGAATTGAGCGTAACTTTTGCATACGGTGTCCGTTTTGGGCCCATAAGTACTTTTTGGAAATGTAGCGACCGTTTTGGATTAAACTCATCACTTCGTCGTGATGTTCGAGGGATTTCGCCCATTTTTCGAAAGAATTAGCACTTTTATATTTGGACGGCTTGGATAGTCGGCGTACGAAGAATTGAGCGTAATTTTTGCACACGGTGTCCGTTTTGGGGCCCATAAGTACTTTTTGAAAATGTAGCGACCGTTTTGGATTGAACTCACCGTTTCGTCGTAATGTATGAGGGATTTCGGCTATTTTTCGAAAGAATGAGCAATTTTATGTTTGGAAGGCTTGGATAGTCAGCGTACGAAGAATTGAGCGTAGCTTTTGCACACGGTGTCCGTTTTGGGCCCATAAGTACTTTTTGGAAATGTAGCGACCCTTTCGAATTGAACTCACTACTTCGTCGTGACCTATGAGGGATTTCAGCCATTTTTCGAAAGAATGACCAATTTTATGTTTGGAAGGCTTGGTTAGTCGGCGTACGAAGAATTGAGCGTAACTTTTGCACACGGTGTCCGTTTTGGGCCCATAAGTACTTTTTGGAAATGTAGCGACCCTTTCGGATTTAACTCACTACTTCGTCGTGACCTATGAGGGATTTCGGCCATTTGTCGAAAGAGTGAGCAATTTTATGTTTGGACGGCTTGGATAGTCGACGTACGAAGAATTGAGCGTAACTTTTGCACACGGTGTCCGTTTTGGGCCATTAAGTACATTTTGGAAATGTAGCGACTGTTTTGGATTGAACTTACCGCTTCGTCGCGACCTATGAGGTTTTTCGGCCATTTTTTGAAAGAATGAGCAATTTTATGTTTGG
>NW_019260424.1:0-1042 GCF_002742605.1 Olea europaea var. sylvestris
GACGAAATTGTCCCTGGCGCGATTTTTGTTCCCGATCAACCTGTAAAATTTGAGCCCATTCCGACTCCGTCGCGAAAAATGACAAAATTTCCCCCGACGAGATTTTTGTTCCCGGTCAACCTGGCAAATTTGAGCCCATTCCGACTCCGTCGCGAAAAATGACGAAATCGCCCCCGGCGCGATTTTTGTTTTCGATCAACCTGTCAAATTTGAGCCCATTCCAACACCTTCGTTAAAATGACGAAATTGCCCCTGGCGTGGTTTTTGTTTCCGATCAACCTGTCAAATTTGAGCCTATTCCGCCCCCGTCGCGAAAAATGGCGAAATTGCCCCTGGCGCGATTTTTGTTCCCGATCAACCTGTAAAATTTGAGCCCATTCCGACTCCGTCGCGAAAAATGACGAAATTGCTCCCGGGGCGATTTTTGTTTACAATCAATCGGTCAAATTTGAGCCCAATCCGGCCACGTCGCGAAAAATGGCGAAATTGCCCCTGGCGCGATTTTTGTACCCGATCAACCTGTAAAATTTGAGCCCATTCCGACTCTGTCGCGAAAAATGACGAAATTCCCCACGACGAGATTTTTGTTCCCGGTCAACCTGTCAAATTTGACCCCATTCCGACTCCGTCGCGAAAAATGACGAAATCGCCCCATGCGCGATTTTTGTTTCCGATCAACCTGTCAAATTTGAGCCCATTCCAACACCTTCGTTAAAATGACGAAATTGCCCCTGGCGCGATTTTTGTTTCCGATCAACCTGTCAAATTTGAGCCCATTCCAACACCTTCGTTAAAATTACGAAATTGCCCCTGGCGTGGTTTTTGTTTCCGATCAACCTGTCAAGTTTGAGCCCATTCCGACTTCGTTGCGAAAAATGACGAAATTGCTCCCGGGCGGATTTTCGTTCACGATCAATCGGTCAAATTCGAGCCCAATCCGACCCCGTCGTGAAAAATGTTGAAATTGCCCCTGGCGCGATTTTTGTTCCCGATCAACCTGTCAAATTTGAGCCCATTCCGACTCCGTCGCGAAAAATGACGA
>NW_019260425.1:0-1042 GCF_002742605.1 Olea europaea var. sylvestris
AAGAATTAAATCTAAACATATTGATTAATAACATAAAGAGTAAAAGAAAGAAAAACTTTTTTCAAGCTTTTAATTGGAATTCCCATTGACGTTCTTCATACCTCCTCACTTGATTCCTTGATGTTAGCCTCCTTGCCCATGATGAACTATGTGTTGATTGTTTTCAATCTTGCCCCTCGATTGTTGGAGAAAATAAATCTTTTGAATGGTATTTATAGTATATTAAAGTTCTTGGACGAATTAGAGTTGAGTTGGGCCAAGAAAAGAGTCCAAAAACATAAAAAATCCTTTTCCCTCATAGTCGGCACCTCGATGTCCAATATGGGCACTGCGGCACCGCCCTTACTGCATATTTTCAGTAACATGGGCGCATCTTGGGCATTGTGGCGCCCGGTTTGGGTAAAAATCTTGTCCGTACTTCTTTCAATATTTTTATCATAACTTTCTTGTACAATATCCGATTAAGATGATTCAAAACTTGTTAGAATGCTAACTTAAAAGGCTACAACTTTGCTTTAGGCATTGTGCTCTAATTCAATAGTTTGCTATATAAAAAATGGGTCTTAATATGAGACTAAAACTCTGAAGCATAACTTTTCGGTTGGAAATTGATTTGTGATCATATTTTGACTAGATTTGATCCCTTTGATATCTTTCTTCATCCATTGACTCCTGGGACTCTGGGGTCTTCATTGCCAGGTTTGATAAACACTTTAATTATTTGCATTTTAGTCCCCAAAGTTTGGATCTCTTACAATTTAGTCATTTTCTCCAATTTCACCAACTTTTACTTATTTCTTTTAATTTCATCAACCTATATCACAACATCAAAACGCACATTAAAACGCTCTCAAGGGTAGCTAAATAATGAATTAAGTCATCTAAATATCATGAGTGTAAAGCATTCATCAAACAACGATGCTCATAAGGATGAAGGATAAGCAACATGCTTTTAATGATTCTTATACGTCAATAATTGAGTCAAGTAATGCATGTTACTTGTATAAGAAATCACCTATGTGAAAGAGAAGTGTGGTCGCTT
>NW_019260426.1:0-1042 GCF_002742605.1 Olea europaea var. sylvestris
GAAAAATACATTTTTAAACAGTAATTTAATATCATTTCAACAACACATTCTTTAGTAAAATAATATTTCATGCAAACCCAAAAATTTTCTTTATTTTTTAACCACACATTTTTCATCAATACACCATTCAAAAATTCATTTTTATAAAAAGAATGGGCTTAAACAAGGTTTTAATAAACAAAATATACAATAAATTAGACTATAGTTGTATAAAAGAACTATTAAATGTCTATACTTTTAGATCCAAATAAGTATACTTTATACACTTATTAGATGTTACTACGATGTTTAGGCTTTGCTTCCTAAAAACTAGGGGACTATAGTTAATGTAAGGGACACTATATAAACATAAAATAACATTCCATAATTACCTCTTCAGAATTTCAATGTTACTAATTTTCAGATTTTTTTGGTTTCACTCGGGTATTTTTCAGAATTTTATATATGTATGTGAAGTTTCAATAGCAAACAAATTGAAAAGTCCTCGCCATCTCAAATCAGTAGAGGAAAAAAAATTAATTCAGCCGAACCAATTGATCCCTACCAGTGATTCTGGCAAAGAAAAAAATTCGGTCAAACCATTTTATCCCTACCAGAATTCATTTCGCTACATTCAGAATAGTTAGTAATAATGCGCTTTAGCAATCTGCAGTGCCAAGATTGTTACCAAAGATGAGGTCTTCAATTACAATACACAGTAATATTTGGCAGTGGCAGACGGTTTCGGCATTAACCATAGCATACGATCTCCTCTTCACAACATAAACATATTTTTCATTGGAGACGTAGATGGTTGCAGACTTGCGTAACAGAGACATACACTTGTTTTTGTTTTTGAGTCGACAATGAAATCTTAACTTATGTAACAAAAGTGACCTTAAAAGTACAGGAGGAAATGGTGGGCAATGGCTGCCCCACCCGGTATGTTTTCCATAATAGCCTTTGACCAAGTAATTTGTTTTAAAAAAAAAATGTAAACAAAATGTGTTGGGTCGAAAATACCCTCATTTAGAGGAAAGAAGAGAAGAGAAAATAGAGAGAA
>NW_019260427.1:0-1042 GCF_002742605.1 Olea europaea var. sylvestris
AAGTGGTGAGTTCAATCCAAAACGGTCGCTACATTTCCAAAAATACTTATGGGCCCAAAACGGACACCGTGTGCAAAAGTTACACTCAATTCTTCGTTCGTCAACCTTCCAAGCGTTCAAAATATGCAAGTACTCATTCTTTCGAAAAATGGCCAAAATCCCTCGTACCTCACGACGAAGTGGTGAGTTCAATCCAAAACGGTCGCTATATTTCCAAAAAGTACTTATGGGCCCAAAACGGACACCGTGTGCAAAAGTTACACTCAATTCTTCGTTCGTCAACCTTCCAAGCGTTCAAAATATGCAAGTACTCATTCTTTCGAAAAATGGCCAAAATCCCTCGTACCTCACGACGAAGTGGTGAGTTCAATCCAAAACGGTCGCTACATTTCCAAAAAGTACTTATGGGCCAACAACGGACACCAAGTGCAACAGTTACGCTCAATTCTTCATCCATCGACTCTCCAAGCGTTCTAAATATGCATGTGCTCATTCTTATGAGAAATGGCCAAAATTCCTCGTACGTCACGACGAAGTTGTGAGTTTAAACCAAAACGGTCGTTAAATTTCCAAAAAGTACTTATGGGCCCAAAACGGACACCATGTGCAAAAATTACGCTCAATTCTTCGTACGCCGACTCTCCAAGCGTTCCAAATATGCTAGTGCTCATTCTATCGAAAAATGGCCAAAATCCCTCGTACGTCACGACAAAGTTGTGAGTTTAAACCAAAACGGTCGCTACATTTCCAAAAAGTACTTACGAGCCCAAAAGGGACACCGTGTGCAAAAGTTACGCTCAATTCTTCGTCCGTCGACTCACCAAGCGTTCTAAATATGCAAGTGCTCATTCTTTCGAAAAACGGTCAAAATCCCTCGTACGTCACGACGAAGTTGTGAGTTTAAACCAAAACGGTCGCTACATTTCCAAAAAGTACTTATGGGCCGAAAACGGACACCATGTGCAAAAGTTACGCTCAATTCTTAGTCCGCCGACTCTCTAAGCGTTATAAATATGCAAAGTTCTCATTCTTTCGAAAAATG
>NW_019260428.1:0-26084 GCF_002742605.1 Olea europaea var. sylvestris
AACCGCGTATTGATTGGCTTTGCCAACAGAATTGTCCAGAATTCATGATGTATTCCATGTTTCTATGCTTCGTAAGTATATTCTAGATCTTTCTCATGTTTTGGAATCACAACTAGTAGAGCTGAAGAAAGATCTTACCTATGAAGAAAAATCAGTTCAAATATTGGATAGGAAGGAACAGGTTTTGCGTAGTAAGACTATCCCATTGGTTAAAGTTTTGTGAAGAAATCATGTTATAGAAGAAGCGACATGGGAAAGTGAAGAGCAGATACGTTCTCAGTATCCACGACTTTTCCACACATGATCAATTGAATTTCGAGGACGAAATTCTTTTAAGGGGGTGAGTTTTGTAATACATTAAGTTATATAAAAAAAAAGGTCAAACAAAAAAAAAAATTTATAGTATAAAGAGGTGGTGGAATTGGATTGATATCAATCCAATTCCACCCAAAATCAAAGTAATAACATATAACTCACACCACAAACCAAAACAAAAAAGGTACAGAGAAGGAAAAGAGAGAAAAGAGAAAGGAAAAAGAGGGGGAAAAAGGGAAAAGAAAAAGAAAAAAAAGGAAAAAAAGGGAAAATTTGCCAATGTGTTAGGAATTAAGTGCTCTATTCTATTAGGCTTGGATTTCTCAATTTTGAAAGGTAAGTAAAAAGTTACTGATTGTTAAGTTATGTTTGATTTTATAGTTGTTAGATTGTTAAATTTAATTTAATTTTATTGAAGGGGTTAAGTGTAATAAACTATGAAATTGAGTAAAATGAAAGAAAATTTAATTTTAGTAATTAAAGAGACTTTAGAAATCGCCTAAACGTGAAATAATTAAATTTTGGTATAGCCTATTTAATTAATGAAATTTCTTTAAATGGTTAATTATTGATTTAAAAATGATATCATATTTCAGGCGGCGATACAAATATCGGGATAGCGTACCAATTGAGTTGATTTTGGCGTACATAGTTCTATAAGTGGAAAAATATAAATATTTTTAAAATATTTATAAATTAAGTATATTGTCAAAGTATGTGCAATTATGTGTTCAACTTATATGGTTATTATGAAAATCTCTTTTATTATGATACATGTGGATATCAAAGATTATTTATAGCATATTTGTGACTTGCTATGTAAGACATGTGATATTGAGATTTGTTTGGTATGTGAGACATGCAATATTGAGATCGGCCAGAAAAGTACCCATGATTATATACTTCTTCTAGTTCACAAAGGGGCCTTGGCCGTGTTCTATCCTGGACGGAGGGTCTTGACCTGACATTGATCTTGATCGTGTACATATAGTTCACAGAGGGGCCTTGACCGTGTTCTAGAATTGATTATGAGAAGTTTTTGAAACCGACTTTCGTTCACGGAGGGGGCTAAAGGCCCGTGACGAAAGTTTTTAACCCGAGAAGCGGATTACATATTTCAGTCAGAGGGTACATTTTTTGTGGATTTTTCAGCACGTTTTATGTGATGAGATTATAACATGGTTATCAACTGATGTTATATCATGATTTTAAGATGATATTTTTATGACCTTATGTGAATATTTCACTTTTTGACTATAATTACATGATAGTAGCTTGTGAATTATCAAATGATATGAAGTTGATTTTCAATAAAAATGTATAAATGGAAAAGGTACATTTATTTTGAACTTCTCCACTCACTGAGCTATCAACTCATATATTTTTCCACGTTTTTCATTATCAGGTAGCAGTTGATAATTTGGGCATCTTTTGGAGTTGAGCCTTGATTTTTAAATCAGAGCCACACGATAGAGTTTGTTAGTATGACTCACTTCATAGAACATGTAATCAGTGTTTTGGGACGCATGTTCATGTCTAGATGTGATTTTGCATTACTTGTAGATAGTTATGGGGCTCACTATGTATTATGTATCCATATGTATATTTCAGTTTATTTCTTGGTAAATGTGAGATTTCGGCTTATCTTTATTGTATTGTACTATAGTTTGGGATTTGTGTGAAATTGATCACAAGTTGGTTAGTCATGTTTACAGGGGAGATAATGCCAAAATTCTATTAGAAAAATGACATATAAAAAGTGATATTTTGTATTTGTGGTGGCCTTGATGGTGGGTTCGACTTTTAGTTGGTATCTATCATCGGTGCAGGTCACGTCCGGATCTAGTGGTGTTATACGGGGCGGGTGTGTCACCATTTTTCTTTTGATATAACTTGTACAGAATGGAAAGCAGAAAAAATTCATAATAATTATTAAATATTTCGAATTTTACAAAGTCATGACATTAAAAATTGAATCCCAACATTTTATGCTATAATTTTTTTTGTTAGAAGCATTAGTAGGAACTATTAAAACTATTAAAAATTTGATTTTTGAGAAATTAGATATTCTTCTTATGAAAATGATCTCAAAATATATAAATAGTCTTCTATTTTTATTTGTTGATGGTACATAAAAATTATCCAGCATTCCCAAACATTATTGTTTCAATCTTAATTTTAACTACTGGGCATGTGATGAAGACAAGAAGGATCCAACTTAAACGGATTCTCATTTTTTTGGTATTTCCTCAAGTGCCATTTTTCGAGGTAAAAACTGCTACTGAATAATCTTTCACCTTTAAGATAGCGCAAAAGGTAGTTGATAGATGAAGAGCAAAATGTATCTGCATCAGTCAATGGAGAAATCAATAGCTCGCCTTTGTGAAAGGCCCTTGACATCCATCACAAAGCACCAGTTTCTCACCATCTGCACAAATGATGCACAAGTCATCACTGTCTTTAGCATAATACCTATGACCTTTCAATAGTGATATGGCAAATTCATGGAGAGAGCAGCAGAAACATAAATCAGGAAACATGACTTTAGATAATAAAAAAGGTCATATATTTCCAAATCTTCAAGTGGAAGAAGAGGAGTGGAGAAAGAAGACTAATGGCATTAGCATGATGCCCAACCAACATGAGCTTCAAATTGAGATGGACTTATCTGCATAATGCGCAAAAAGAATCAGTGCATAAGCTAAAACATTCGGGAAGGCCAAACTTAACCAGTAAATTATATTAGCAGAATATTGCAGCAACGACAAAGTATTCCTAACCCCATTTTATAACCATCACTTAACTTCTGTAAATGACAAACTGGAAAATTAAAATATTGAAATAGAAAAATTGTTGATAGTGCATGTAGCATTAGTATGGACCACCTTTCCATCAGAATAATAAGCTACTTCAGTTCCATCAGGCAATTACCATCCTTGAAAACAATATTGTGCATCGACTGATCTCTATGAATAATGGCATCAGATGACCAATGTCATTTTCTCATAATCATATTAGAGAAGAGAAACTAAACATGTTAGAAAACTGAAAGAGATTCTAGAGTTAAATTTATTTGAATGTTTCATCATGAATAAAGTAACGGATAGAAAATCACGAGTTAAAGGAAATAAGTTAAGCAGAATGGCCCATTTCTTGGTTATCGTCCATTGACCTTGTTTGTTGATGAAATGCGCATTGAAGATCGTCCAGGTGATGTTCCGTTGAATTTCAATTCTAAATGCCTAAGAAAAGGAATTCAACAAAATTTCAATGTATATATCTTCCCGGCGGAGACAAAAAAAAAAAAAAAAGGCACATCAAAATAGTAACAAAGGATACTTTCTTTTCTTTCTTCTTTGATGACCTCTCATCCATGGAATATTATGTATTTCACCAGTTTCAGGTAATGTGAAGCCTGGAAGTGGCTCCAAAGCCCTGAAAGAATCCAAATCAAATGATTATAGTAGTAACTATTGTTTCTAGAGTTTGAAGTTACTCATTCGAAAACAATCTGACAGAATCACCTGAATGTAAGAAATAATCAACATGATCCAAAAATGTAATTTGAGCCCACAGACTTCACGATATTTCCTTAAAACGAATTTGCTGCCTTCAATGGTGTTAAAGGCGTCCAACAATCATTTCCCATAATAAAACGAATTTTCGTCTTCTACGGAAGCAGCACAGCAACCTGTAGGAGTTCCAATGAACTCAACGAAGTGTATTTGACTTCGAAACAATATCAGAATGAGAGAGAGGAGAATAAAGATTCAAAGCACAGAAAATTTGCAATGAAAATGGTTTAATTTTTCTAGCAGCGGGGCAGGCTATTTATAGACTTGTTTGTGGCCATTCGAACACCTTCCAAAACAGTCGTCACTGTTCAGACAGCCTCCAAAACTCAAACAGACATGTTAGTTCAAAATCGCGTCTGTCAAGTTGGTTAACAGTCGACGGTTTAACAGTCAACTGTTTGGTCGGTTAACAGTCGACTATTTAATAGACCATCCAAAAAAAAATTATCCGAAAAAGGCCAATGAAAAAATAAATTTTGTTAAGTACCCAAGAATTTGATTGTATACAATTTGGTCCAAAAATTCAAATAAATTTTGTCTAAAAAATTAATATAGTGTAAGGACACACCCGCACCGAACCGGACTCGGCGCGCGTGGGCTTATGACCGAACCCAATAGGATATAAGTCTCCCCCCTTCCAAAGACTATTGGTATCCCTTGGGCTCAAACCCAATTCTTAAACTTGCACCATATAAACCATATCAAAGTTTCATAACTTTCCAATGTGGAATAAGTGTTTGGGCAAATCAAATTCTTCACTAATTCATAGTTTCAAGTGGGTTACTTTGTCATTAAATATTTCATTCAATTCTAAATGGTTTTCGATAAATAAATATATCACGTTTATCACCTTGCGGAGTAGAGCGTGAATATGCTAGGTCCTGTATTAATTAAGATGTGGGTCCCATTGAAATCTGGGCTCAAAGTTGACCCATTTCATAACCATTTTTCCAACAATAACCAGTAAGGGAAAAGTATTATGAAAAAAGAGGAAGAAACTTTAGAAAAACATAATTATAATTTATATACAACCTATAAGTTTATAATATTGGACAAGTGATTTACTAACATAATTAGAATCTATAAACAGCCTTTATGTTTATAACACTGGTTTAGTGCTCTATTTTTATGACAGTACCCCAAAACGAGAAATGCAGTAGTGCGGGCAAGCATAACTTTACTTTCAGTAGTTCTATTTGTACATCCGAAATTGACAACGCGGATGACACTCCCTCACAAGAGAGGGGAGCCACGATAGAAGTATAAAGCTATTGTTGCTCAACATGATTGCTCAATACTAGAATCAAAATTGAAACATAGCATCTAAGGTTGTATTAATCGAGGATACACGATAGAAGTAATTGGTTTATTTCCAAACATCACCTTCAACAAGCTAAGTTCTTCGTAAATAAAAAGTTTAATTAGCTTGAATAATATATCAGTTTTCACTTCCATGACATGCCATTTGATAGGATGCTGAGTTACGAGTTGCACAATGCCTTTCTCAAAAGATTACATCTGTTTGTGTAGTTTCTTTGCCCGCACCAAAGCAAACAAATTCGCTCAATAGATTACAAGTCCTGTAATTGTGTATTTAATAGAGATCATAAAATTTTTATTCGTCAATATTGAGATGGAATACGTGAAAACATGGAAAATTTGTTTTGAGTTAATATAATACATGATGAAATAACTAAATAGGGATCCAAAAAATAATCAAACAAGATTGAAACAATATTGTTTGGAATGTTTGAAAATTTTTCCGTTCAACAAATTAAAATAGAAATATATTTACTTATTATATCTAATTTCTCTGAAATCAATATTTTAATGATTTAAATTTGAGATGAGCTTAGTACTTGTTTGGTAGGGATTTTGTCAATTGATTTTTTTACTGTTAGAGATAAAGTGGGTCATATCTGTGAGAGAAGAATTCAAAAATGATGGCTGAAATTGTGAAATAACGGTTAAAAAATTGATTTTAATTGGATTTTAAGTTGTACCAAACATGCTCTTAAATTGCCATCTTCACTAAGCATCTGACAGTGTTACAACAAATGCATATAATAAATAATTCTATAGCATAAAATATTTAAATTTAGTTTCTACTATCACGACCTTATAGAATTTTGAAATATTTTATAATTATTTTGGTATTGTTCGGCGTTCAATTCTGTACGAGTTATATCAAAAGTAAAATGGAGCCGTTAAAAGTTTTGTAATATTTATCTCATTTTCAATTATTGAAGACATCATATATCGTAAAAAGTAAATGATCTGACATAAAATCTGAGTGTATCACTCGAAATAATTACTTAATTACTAAGGATGCACAGCTATATAAATATATATTATCTTGAATTATTGTTTATTAAATGCATTAGTTGTAACACTGTCAAACGCTTAGTGAAGGAGAGAATTTAAGTTTATGTTAAATTCGAACTATTAAAAAATTCATTTTAGTGAATTTAAATGTTCATCTTACAAAAGTGATCGCAAAATATATGAATATTCTTCTATTTTAACTTGTTGATGGTACATAAAATTTTTCGAGGATTCTCAAACAATAGTGTTTCAATCGCATCTGATTATTTTTTGGATCTCTATTTAGTTATTTCATACTATATTATATTTCCTCAAAACAAATTTCTTCCATCTGTTCACATATTTTCTCTTAATATAAATGAATTAACAATTAAACGAACTATTTAACTCTATTAAATACACAATTACACGGAAAGCAAGTGCATCACACATGCTTCTCACTAGTGGTAATAAGACAGTCTAACAAGTTTTCTGAATTTAATTATCACTACCTTATTGATTGTAAACTTGGATCAAAATGAATCACGCATTTCAATTTACGTGAAAAAATCAAAATAAATATCTTGTGCACGAGTCTTCGTGTACAAAAATAAAAAATAAAAAAATTATTGTAATCATCAACTATGTTCCCTCAATAATTATGTAATTATTTTGAGCCATCCACTCATAGATAGACTTTTATGTTGGATCATTTAACTTTAACCATATATGATGTTTATTGACCTAATGGTTGACTTCTCGTTTTGATAATCACAAACAAATCGAGTTTAATTCTAACAATTGAACTTCGAGTGTTGATAGTGATCAAGGCACAATAATCGAGATCGAGAATCATGCACATGGATGATGCTTTTGAGGATGATGATCAACATAAAAGCAAATTGGAGATTGATGAACGTGGAAAATCAAGCCTTCGCACCAAACATCACATTGGAAGAAGAGATAGAAGATATTAGATATAATGCGTTTTCATACTCAAATGTAAAGTAAAACACTTCAATGTCTTGCATCGGCTATAGCTCAAAATTTTTATGCACGAAAACATTCTCTCAACTCACAACTATTTGCATAAAAATAATTTTCAAAAGATAAGTATTTCAATTTGATGATTAAATATTTACAAAAATACTTATCTATACAAAATATATGAGAAAATCCTTCAATGAACTACATAGATAAAAGTCATCACGAAGGAAAGTCTAGAGGGCAAAATTGCTGCGCATCCGGACATCAGGATGGACTCTCCAACGGTCGATTTTCCAACCATTTTTCAAACAGCCAGTTACCTGTCCGGATCCCCTGTCCAGATTGGCAAATTTTTTGACGATTTGAACACTATAAATACCTCTTTTTCTTGAACATTTGCAACAACAATTCTTGAGCATTTAAGTGTGGTATTTATTGACTTTTTCTACCTTAGTTTTCAATTTTTAAAAGATCAAATCATTTAATTCTTGAAAAAAAATTTGAGTGATCAATACTTGCAAAAATCATTTATCTCAATTAAAGTTTTTCAACCAATACTTGAGCTTTACACTTTGCAATTTATTGAAGTGTTGTACATACTTCCCTCTTGATACTTAATTGTGTTCATATCATTTATTGATAGAGAAGCTTTCACTTGTAATTTTGTGTTTCTTATTTTTGGATTGTGGGTCGCGTTGAGGTTTCAAAAAGTCAACATTGTAAAAGGATCACTGCTTTGTGGTTGTAAGTCACCGAAAGCGTTGTAAGGGTTGGATTGTACCATAAGTCAATCAACAATAGTGAAAAAGACCTTACTCGTGACGAAGAACTTGGTAATAGGGGACATAGATTGTTATTTGGATCGAATCTCCATATTAAATCATTTGCGCCTTCTACTCCCTTTTACTTACTATTTTACTTGTGTTATCTTGCTTGCATATTATCTATTTGTTAATTGCGTAAATTTGCATTCTTTTTCGAAAAATATTTAGATAATCAATTCATCCCCTCTTGGTTAGTCGTTCTTGGGTTTTCAATGTCTTTAATGATTGAAAAGGCGATAGAACTCTATTTCATTTATTATGAAATATTTAGTGGTTCCATTTTGGTTTTGATATAAATCGTATCGAATTGTACACTGAACAGTTTAAAAATAATTATCAAATGCTATGAATTTTACAAAGTTGAGGGGGAAAAAAGGGCTGAATTTAAATATTTTATAATATAAATTTATTTCTTAAAAGTTGCATTGGCTGTAACACCATCAAGCGCTTATTGAAGACGAGAATTTAAGTTAATCTCAAATTCAAACTATTAAAAAGTAGATTTTAGAGAAATTATATATTCTTCTTATGAAAACGATCTCAAAATATGTAAATAATCTTCTATTTGAATTTTTTGATGGTATGGAAAATTTTTTGAGCATTACCAAATAATATTGTTTCAATTAAATAAGATTATTTTTTGGATCCCTATTTAATTATTTCATCCTATATTATATTTTCTAAGCTTTAATGTTCATTAACTTTCTCAATATTATAAAAAAATGATAAAAACGAATCAAGCATTTTAATTTACATGAAAAAATCGAGATAAATATCGTGTTCACTAGTTTCCATGTACAGAAAACAAAAAAAAATATATTAATCATCATTTGTGTACCCTGAATAAATATGTAATTATTTCGAGTGATCCCTCCAAAGAAGGAACTTTGTGTCGAATCATTTAATTTTAACCATATATGATGTCATCAAAACTGAAAAGGAGATAAAAATTTAAATCACCTACTAGAAACTTTTAATGGCATAGAAGTATTGAATTGAACGCTGAACAATTTCAAAATAATTATCAAATATTTAGAATATTACAAAGTCGAGAAATAAAAACTAAATTCAAATATTTTGTCATATAAAATAATTTATTAAATGAGTCAGTTGTAACACTATCAAGAGCTTATTGAAGACGAGAATTTTAGTTCATCTCAAATTCATACAATTAAAAAAGTTATTTTAGAGAAATTAGATAATCTTTTTATGAAAACAATACCAAAATATGTAAATGTGCTTCTATTTTAAATTATGACGGTATGGAATAATTTTCAAACATTAACAAATAGTATTATTCAATCGAATAAGATTATTTTTCGGATCCCTCCTCAATTATTTCATCGTGCATTATATTTCCTCGAAAACTAAATTCTTCCAACTTTTAACATATTTTAAATCAATATTGATGAATTAAGAATTTCATGAAATGTCTAACTCTATTAAACACACACTAAAGAGAAAGCACATGCATCACATGCTTTTCACACTAGATGATAAAAGAAGGTTGACAAGTCATTATCTTTTACCAATATTGCGAAAGTTGGATAAAAAAGAATCAAGCATTTTTATTTACATTTAAAAATCAAGATAAATATCTTGTTAGTGCCTGTGTTCAGAAAACAAAAATATTATAATCTTGAGTTTTGTACCTTTGGTAATCATGTAATTATTCTAAGCGGTGCACTCATAGTCATACTTTTATGTCTGAGCATTTAATTTTAGCCATATATGATGTCTTCAATGAATGAAAAGGAGATAAAACTTTCTTTCATTTGTTACGAAACATTTAATTTCTCCATTTTTCATTTGATATAACTCTAAAAGTATTGAAAGCCAAACAATTTTAAAATAAGTGTCAAATATTTGAAATTTTACAAACTCGTGACAATAAAAACTGAGTTCAAATATTTTATGCTATAAAATTATTTATTAAAATGATCTCAAAATATGTAAATATTCTTCTATTTTAATTTGTTGATGGTACAAAAAAATAAAATAAAAATAAGATAATTAACGAACTAGTTTATTAGCTTGGAGGCCTCTTGTGCATGAGTAGAGAGGTGAGGGCTAGCATATTCTTCTAAGAAAACAAAGAAAATGAACTGGCTAAGCTGCTATGGAAATTATGCATCTACGCCAGGTTTGAATTCATAGATGCTCCTCTCCCACACCTACAATACCTAAAGCAAAGTTATGCTTGCCCATGCTACTTAATTTCTCGTTTTTAGGATACTGTCAAAAAATAGAGCACTAACCCAATGTCATAAACGTAAAGGTTGTTTAGTAAATCACTTATTCAGTATTACGAGCTTATAGGTTAATCATTATGTAATTATTTCGACCGATCCATTAATAGATGAACTTATATGTTGGATCAATTAATTTTAACCATACTAGAAATGAGGAAATAGAGACGGAATTTTAACATTGGACGTTTTCCCTTAAAATTACCAACAAATTAACAACAACTTAGTAACAAATTATTATTTTATCATTTTTTAAAATTATATATTGAATTACCAACAAAATCACCAACGAAAGTCTTCCGTTAGTATAATTCTGATGCTATATGTTGTAAAATATAAAAAATAATTAAAAAATAAATTAAATAATTTATCAAAGGATATTTCCATTGGAAACTAAAAAAAAAAAAAAATAATAATAAAATAATTACCAATTTAGAGAATTTGTTGATAAATTTTTAAGTAAAAATTAAATAAATATTAATAGTTACCAATTTTTACACACTATGCAATTTCCCTCCTATTTAAATTTACTCTCCCCACTAAAAGTTTTCTATTTCCCTCTAAATTTTTTATTTTTCTACTTTCACTTCTTAAGGCATTCTTTTCTTACCCCTGCCCAAATGTTTCATTTCCCTATGTGAAATCGAGTTTGAGATGCTACACACTACTTCAACTTTTAAAATTACCAAGTTTATGTTCCAGACAATTTATTAATTTGGCCTTACATGCGAAATTGACTAATTAAAGCAACAAGTCACTTTTAATTTGTTTTCTAGATGATTATACATACAAATCAAATTTCCCTAAGTTTGAATACCACAATAATAATATGGAAAGCAATAAAAACACAAAATTTGTTGACAGAGAAACCCAACGTGGGAAAAACTCTGGTACAAGCCAGTTACCTTCACTATAGACAATTAGAAATACGATGAGATTCCAATCTAGCAACTTCCATTAGTTCTAGCTGTTGTAATTCCTGTAATCTCTTAGATTCACTGTCAATCTTCCAATCTCATGATCTACTGTCGCAGATACTTTCTAGCCACTATACTAGACTTTCCGATCTACCTCCTACAACCTCCAAGATCTGCTTTCTTCTTCCAGCCTCCTGATCTTATACCAAATGTCTTTTCCAAATGGAATTTCGAAAAACTCCTATTCTTGTGTTTTTCCTGCGCTTGAAGTCCACCTCTCTCAATCCTCAATGAGAGAGTCCATTCTTCAAAGAATTAAGGAAGCCAGATGTTTTAGATTCTCGAACCTTTGATATTTTTCCAAAACTCGGTTGCCGGATCGCAAGATCAATATGAATGGATCAATGTTTGAAGCACTCCTTGGATCTCTTAAACTATGTTGTGAAGACGTTATAAAGATAGAAGCATAATATAGCGACCTTCAGAATTTCGTCCATAACTTGTATATTTATAGTTGGGGATGAATAGATGTCATGGGTTGTGTAACTTCTTCAAAATTGCGACCTAGGTTTGGCCACGTAATACTATCGCTCGAGCGACAACTCGGTAAAAAGTGAGTGACGACTTTTTGCTCGAACGACCTAGGGGCGACAAGCAAGCGACGAACTTACTATTTCTAAAGCTAAGCAACAACTTGACAAGCAGCTCGCCAAAATTCGGCAAGTCTTCTACCTTGTTCCAAACTCAAACCCTAACCTAAACCATCTATACAAATTGCAACTTAAGTCCTTGACTTTTTACGCATGATCAATTAAGTCTTTTTTGTTCACAGAATTGTCAATTACAACCTACTTAACCCTATATCATGTCTCGTGGACTCCCTCCAATCTCATCTATGGTGGCTATTGCCTTCAGCTCTTCCTTGATACTCGCCGCTGGCCGCATCCCTCTTTATCCTATTTCTATATTTGGCTATTGCTTTCACAATGTAAGTTAGAACGTAAGTGAAATTTTGCCGCTCGCAGATTACAAAAAAGTTCAACATAAAAGTAAGTTATCCTGTGTATGCTTACTAACAAATGAGAGAAAATGAAATCATGTGCTAAATGTTTGAGTTGAATTTATGTGAAGGTTTTCAGAGATAATCAGTGTCTGCCAATAATTATCACTTGGTGCATCAGTTTTTCTACTGGTGATGACTGATGGGGCTAAGTTGTTTGGTTGATTTTGGAGGTCTAGTTGCTGGAACTATTGCCCATTATGTTGAATTCCTTCTGATGGATTCGATATTTATTTTTTAAATAAGTTCCATAAATTAGTAACCACTTCTCCCTGACAATTGTCCATTTTGCTATTTTCTTTTTGGTTTCTTTTGTTGACACAATTATAATTTTGTTCTAGATGGTAATAATTTCCACCATAAATTAACGTGTACTTCTATTTCAGATAGGAAGTTCTTAACATTTGAGCTGCCTGATCCCTTCTAATGGAAAACGGAATTTCATTTCTTACCAAGTTTTTAAATTATGCAGGGATCTCATGCACATCGTCTTTGTCCACTACTTGGAAGTCAAGGTCAGATTCTATTCCACATTAAAGAAGATTTTTTAATCAATATCTTCTTCTTCCCCTCAATTTTGACAGTGTGTAACCATATCCAACCACTTAATATTAGTACAATTCAGTAAAAAAGAGAGTGGAAGCTCATACATCTCACGAGGTTGCATTTTTACAGCATGATTCCTGGTACTACAAATAAATTAAGGATGAAATGATGCACTGCATTTTTACAGCATGATTCCTGGTACCATTGGTAATCATGTAATTATTCTGAGCGGTGCACTCATAGTCATACTTTTACGTCTGAGCATTTAATTTTAGCCATATATGATGTCTTCAATGAATGAAAAGGAGATAAAACTTTCTTTCATTTGTTACAAAACATTTAATTTCTCCATTTTTCATTTGATATAACTCTAAAAGAATTGAACGCCAAACAATTTTAGAAAGTGTCAAATATTTGAAATTTTACAAACTCGTGACAACAAAAACTGAGTTCGAATATTTTATGCTATAAAATTATTTATTAAAATGATCTCAAAATATGTAAATATTTTTCTATTTTAATTTGTTGATTGTACAAAAGAAATAAAAATAAAAATAAATTGAACATTCCCAAACGATATTGTTTCAATCTTATTTTATTATTTTTTGATCTGTATTTAGTTATTTCATCCTATATTATATTTCCTCTGTTTAGCTCTAATAGATACACAACTACACAGAAAGCAGGTGCATCACACGAGCTTTACACTAGTTGTACTAAGCAAGGTTGACAAGTTTTCTTAATTATGATTATCTTATACCAATATTGTAAAATTTGGATCAAAACAAATAGAGCATTTTAATTTACATGGAAAATCAAGATAAATGTCTAGTGCATTAGCCTCGATGTACAAAAAAGAAATATTTATTGTAATTTTCAGCTGTATACCCTCAATAATTATGTAATTATTTCGACTGGTCCATTAATAAATGAACCTATATATTGGATCAATTAATTTTAACCATAGTAGAAATTAGGCAATAGAGACACCAACGAAAGTCTTCCATTAGTATAATTCTGAAGTCCAAATTAACAACTTAGTAACAAATTATTATTTTATCATTTTTTAAAATTATATACTGAATTACCAACAGAATCACCAATGAAAGTCTTCCGTTAGTATAATTCTGATGCTATACGTTGTAAAATACAAAAAATAATTAAATAATAAATTAAACAATTTATCAAAGGATATTTCCATTGGAAACTAAAAAAATAATAATAAAATAATTACCAATTTAGAGAATTTGTTGATAAATTTTTAAGTAAAAATTAAATAAATATTAATAGTTGCCAATTTTTACACTCTATGCAATTTCCCTCCTATTTAAATTTTCTCTTCCCACTAAAAGTTTTCTATTTCCCTCTAAAATTTTTATTTTTCTACTTTCACTTCTTAAGGCATTCTTTTCTTACCCCAGCTCAAATGTTTCATTTCCCTATGTGAAATCGAGTCTGAGATGCTACACACTACTTCAACTTTTAAAATTACCAAGTTTACGTTCCAGACAATTTATTAATTTGGCCTTACATGCGAATTTGACTAATTAAAGCGACAAGTCAATTTTAATTAGTTTTCTAAATGATTATACATACAAATCAAATTTCCCTAAGTTTGAATACCGCAATAATAATATGGAAAGCAATAAAAACACAAGATTTGTTGACAGAGAAACCCAACGTGGGAAAAACTTTGGTACAAGCCAGTTACCTTCACTATAGAAAATTAGAAATACAGTGCGATTCCAGTCGAGCAACTTCCGCTAGTTCTAGATGTTGGAATTCCTGTAATCTCTAAGATTAACTGTCAATCTTCCAATCTTATGATCTACTGTCGTAGATACTGCATAGCCACTCCACTAGACTTTCCGATCTATCTTCTGCAGCCTCCAAGATCTGCTTTCTTCTTCCAACCTCTTGATCTTATACAATTGTCTTTTCCAAATGGAATTTCGAAAAACTCCTGTTCTTGTGCTTTTCCTACGCTTGAAGTCCACCTCTCAATCCTCAATGAGAGAGTCCCTTTCTCAAAGAATTAAGGAAGCCATGTGTTTCAGATTCTCGAACCTTTGATATTTTTACAAAATTCATTTGCCGGATCACAAGATCAATATGAATGGATCAATGTTTGAAGCACTCCTTGGATCTCTCAAAATATGTTGTGAAGATGTTATAAAGATAGAAGCATAATGTAGTGACCTTCAGAATTTCGTCCATAACTTGTATATTTATAGTTGGGGACGAATAGATGTCATGGGTTGTGTAAATTCTTCAAAATCGTGACCTAGGTTTGGCCATGTAATACTATCGCTCGAGCGACAACTCGGTAAAAAAAGTGAGTGATGGCTTTTTGCTCGAGCGACCTAGGGGCGACAAGCAAGCGACGAACTTACTATTTTTAAAGCTCGAGCAACAACTTGACGAGCAGCTAGCCAAAATCCGACGAGTCTTCTACCGTGTTCCAAACTCAAACTCAAACCCTAACCTAAACCATCTATACAAATTGCAACTTAAGTCCTTGACTTTTTACACATGATCAATTAAGTCTTTTTTGTTCACAGAATTGTCAATTACAACATAACACCCTACTTTCCAAATCCCTAACCCATTCTCATGTCTCGCGGACTCCCTCCAATCTCATCTATGTTGGCTATTGCCTTCCGCTCTTCCTTGATACTCGCCGCTGGCCGCATCCCTCTTTATCCTATTTCTATATTTGGCTATTGCTTTCATAATGTCAGTTAGAACGTACGTGAAATTTTGCCGCTCGCAGATTACAAAAAAGTTCAACATAAAAGTAAGTTATCCTGTGTATGCTTACTAACAAATGAGAGAAAAAGAAATCATGTGCTAACTGTTTGAGTTGAATCTATGTGAAGGTTTTCAGAGGTAATCAGTGTCTGCCAATAAGTATCACTTGGTGCATCAGTTTTTCTACTGGTGATGACTGATGGGGCTAGGTTGTTTGGTTGATTTTGGAGGTCTAGTAGCTGGAACTATTGCCCCATTATGTTGAATTCCTTCTGATGGATTCGATATTTATTTTTTAAATAAGTTCCATAAATTAGTAACCACGTCTCCCTGACAATTGTCCATTTTGCTTTTTTTCTTTTTGGTTTCTTTTGTTGACACATTTATAGTTTTGTTGTAGGAGGTAATAATTTCCACTATAAATTAACCTGTACTTCTATTTCTGATAAAAAGTTCTTAACATTTGAGCTGCCTGATCTCTTCATATGAAAAATGGAATTTAATTTCTTACCAAGTTTTTAAATTATGCAGGGATCTCATGCACATCGCCTGTGTCCGCTACTTGGAAGTCAAGGTAAGATTCTATTCCACATTAAAGAAGATTTTTTAATCAATATCTTCTTCTCCCCCTCAATTTTGACAGTGTGTAACCATATCCAACCACTTAATATTAGTACAATTCAGTAAAAAAGAGAGTGGAAGCTCATACATCTCACAAGGTTGCATTTTTACAGCAGGATTCCTGGTACTGCAAATAAATTAATGTTGGGAAAAACACTTCCCAAGATTGCCCAAGAACAAATAAACTTGCAATGTGAAAATCCCAAACCACTTGAAGATGAAATGAAAAATAAGAAAATTGGGGAAGAAATGATTTTCAATATATATGAGGAACAATGGATTGGATTACTTGAATAAGCCTCAAGTTAATCCCCAAAAAAGAAAAATAACTTTGAATTTATACCCAAGAAGAAGAACCTCTTTCTTGTTAAATTCTCTCCAAGCCCTCTCTTCTATTTTTCTCTCTAAAATATCGGATCTAGAATGAAGGGAAAAAATCAGCTATAAATAGCATGAATCGGGCGCCTAGGCGCCAAGTTTCTGCCTCCCGTTTCTGCTTCAGCAGAAACTGGGCGCCTAGGCGCCATCCCTACTTCTCCTTTCTCACAATTTTCCACCTCGTACATCATTTGATAGACCTCAAATTTTGGACAAACACAAGAAGAAGTAGCAAGCGCCAAACTCGGCTGTACCATTCAAACCATGATTGCCTACGTACCCAAAACTCGAGATCAAGCCTCCGTAGTTCACCTCCACCTTCATATACTCTTCACCTCATTTCAACCCCGCCCTGAAGGGTCATGCCCACTCAGGCATATCAGCACGGACTAATATGAAGCAAGTCCAAGCAATGCTGAAACTTGCTACCCGTTACGACTTTGGTTAACATGTCTGATGGGTTCTCATTTGTGTGTACCTTCAAGAGAGAAATATCACCTCCCTCTATGACATTACGCACAAAATGATACCTGACGTCGATATGCTTGGTTCGACCATGATGAACCTGATTCTTAGCCAAATGAATCGCACTCTGGCTATCACACCACAAGTCCACACAATCTTGCTCAATCCACAAATCATCTAGAAGACCCCACAACCACAATGTTTCCTTCATTCCCTCTGCCATGGCCATATACTTGGCCTCTGTAGTAGAAAGAGCCACTGTAGCCTGTAACATCGATCGCCAACTAACTGGGGCACCATGTATGCAAAACACATATCCAGTGGTAGATCGTTATCTATCTAGATCGCCTGCATAATTTTGAGTCCACAAACTCAATTATATAACATACATCTCCACCAAAACATAAACCCATATCCGCAGTACCTTTTAAGTACCTCAGGATCCACTTCACAGCTTCCCAGTGTGCCTTCCCCAGAATCGCCATGAATCTACTGACCACACTAACCGCCTGTGAAATATCAGGGCGTGTACACGCCATAGCATAATCAAACTGCCAACTGCATTAGCATAAGGTACACGATCCATGCATACCTTTTCTTCCGCTGTAGTCGGAGATTGTTTACCAGAGAGCCTGAAATGTGGAGCCAATGGAGTCACCACCGACTTTGTACCTTGCAACCCGAACCTAGCAATATCCCGCTCAATGTAACCTTTCTGACTCAAGAACATTCGCCGGTTCATCCTCTCTCTTCTAATCTCCATACCCAGTATTTTCCTAGTAGCCTCCATATCCTTCATCTCAAACTCTTTACCAAGTTGAGATTTCAACCTATCTATCTCTACCTTGTTTTTCAAAGCAATAAGCATGTCATCCACATACAAAAGAAGATACATATAGTTACCTCCCAGAAGTTTTCGAATATAAACACAATAGTCATACTCACTTCTGGAGAAATCATGCTTTAGCATGAAGGAGTCAAATCGCTTGTACCACTGCCGAGGAGATTGTTTCAATCCATATAGTGTTTTTCTCAAGACATACCTGACATTCCATATCCTCAGCCTTGTAGCCCTCAAGTTGATGCATATAGATTTCCTCATCCAAGTCCCTGTACAAAAAGGCAATTTTGACATCGAGTTGTTCCAGCTCAAGATCATGATGAGCAACAATACTCAATAGCACCCGAATAGAACTATGCTTGACCACCGAAGAAAAGATTTCATTGTAGTCAACTCCCTCTCTTTGTGCAAACCCCTTAACAACTAACCTTGCTTTGAATCTTGTACCACCGAGCTTGGTAGGATCCTCTTTCTTTTTGTACAACCACTTGCAACCAATATCTTTCTTACCTATGGGCAATGGGACAACCTCCCATGTTTGGTTCTTCTGAAGTGATTTCATCTCTTCTTCCATCGCTGCCAACCAACTCTCACTATTGTTATTTAAAATAGCTTTCTTGAAAGTGGCAGGCTCATTATCCTCCACCGAGAGTGCATACTCAACCAAATTTGTCTGGCCATAGTGCCTCAAAGGCTCATCTGACCCCAACTTTAGAACTTGCTTGTAAGTACGTTGTGGCCTAGAGGAAGCCAAGTTATCTGCAAGCTGTTGTTGTTGCTGTGCCTGTACATTCTCTTGCTGAACCGCCTCTTGTTTAAGCTCATCATCACTCTCATCTTGAGTGTCTGCATGATGCTCCTCTTGAACATGACTAGAACCAAGTTGATCTCTATGTTCTATGTCAACAACTTGCTACTTTGTAGTCTCAACATCATCACCACCGGGCACTGTAGCTTTCAACGAAGCTATCATGGAGTTCTCATCAAAAGTAACATCTCTGCTGATTATGAACTTAGAATCCTCTACACACCATAGGCGATAGCCTTTTACACCTGCCACATACCCCAAGAATATAGCCTTCTTCGCCTTCGCATCAAGCTTTTCCTCGTTGACTTGATAGTAGGCTGTGCATTCGAATATTCTGAGTTTTTCATAATCTGCATGTTCTCCTATCAATACCCTGTAAGATACATCTCCATCTAACTTTGAATGTGGAGATCGGTTCACTATGTAGCAAGCATTTGCAACCGACTCTGCCCACCATTCTCTGCCCAAACCAGCATAGGATCGCATACACATCGATTTCTCTCGAAATGTGCGATTCAGTTTTTCTGCGACCCCATTCTGTTGCGGTGTATTCCTAACTGTCCAGTGTCTCGTAATGCCTTCCTTACCACAGAACTCCTTAAAAGCACCATCTGTATACTCAGTACCGTTATCAGATTGCAGTGTTTTCAATTTCTTTCTTGTTTTATTTTCAACCATTGCTTTCCACTTCTTGAAAGTGTCGAATACCTCATTCTTATGCTTCAAAAAATAAATCCAAGCATATCTAGAATAATCATCAACAAATGTGACAAAATACCTGGAACTGCCTTTGGAAGTGACAGAAGCCGGACCCCATACATCCCTGTGCACATAGTCTAGAATACCTCTGCTTCTATGTTTGCTTGGCTGGAACTGAATTCGGTGTGCTTTACCGTACACGTAATACTCGCAAAAATCCATGCAAGGCTTCTTCAAGTTCTTTAGCAAACCTTTCTTGACTAGCAGATCTAGCCCCTTTTCAGACATATGCCCAAGCCTCCTATGCCATAGCCGAGTGCACTCACATGGGTCTCCACAACTTCCACTTGTTCCAACCGCTACATCTTCTGTAACTGTAGTACCCTGAAGAGCATAGAGATTGCCTTCACGAATACCTTTCATCACAATTATGGAACCACGAACAACCTTCTTTACTCCATTCCATGTTACAATCTTGCAACCACCGGAGTCCAAAGCACCAAATAAGGTTCTTCCGCAAATCAGGAACATGTCTAACATCCATCGATGTTCTAACCACTCCATCATACATCTTGATTCTAATTGAACCGAGCCTCACCATTTTACAGGAATGGTTATTACCCATCAACACGGTTCCATCATCAGTGCTTCTATAGGTAGTAAACCATTTCCTATTTGGACACATATGACAAGAGCATTCAGAGTCAAGAATCCACTTATCGAAGATTTCTTCATCACAAGAGATGGTGTAGCACTCATCGCTTTCCCTTCCTTCCGAAGCATAGCTAACCTCTTGCTTGACTTGCACCTTCCCGTTGTTGTTGTTCTTATTGTTCTTCTTCCAACCCCTCTTGTTAGTACAATTCGCCTTGAAATGCCCAAGTTCGCCACATTTGAAACAAGGCCTTTCCACAAAGAGGTCTAGAACTCGATCTAGATTTTTCTCCCTTGCCCTTTGGTCGCACATTGCTTCTACCTCTTATAAACAATTCTTGAGCTTGCTCCTTGTTACCAATGGTAGACATGCCACTAGTTGCAATCTTTCGAAGATCATCCGCTAGAAGTGACGTTCTAGTGTCCTCCATCACAAGTTTATCAACCAAAAGCATCAATGTTTGTACTAGGTTCTCGTAAGACTTTGGTAATGAAAGAAGTAGTAGAAGTGCTTGATCATCATCATCTACTTTCACATCAATGTCCTTCAAGTCAGATATGCACCTATCAAACTTGTTGACGTACTCCCGGATTGGTGTACCTTCATCCGTCTTGCAAGTATACAATTTGGACTTCAAATAGATCCGATTTGTTAGAGTCTTTGTCATGAAGTTCGCCTCCAACTTTGTCCACACCTCCGCTGCCGTTTCCTCACCGTCAACCAAGGAAGCAACATCTCTTTCAAGGCATAGAATGATAGGCGCTCGTGCCTCAAGATCTAGATCTTCCCAATCCTCATCAGACATATCTATGTGCTTCTTCTCCTTTCCCGCCAATGCCTTGTGCAACTTTTGAGAAATTAACAAATTTCTCCTTTGCATTCTCCAATATGAGAAGTCATTCTTCTCATTGAATTTCTCTAACTTATACTTCCCAATCTTCACCGTTCCTCCTGTAGACATGATTTATCTACTTGTTTACCGGAAATAAAACAACAAAGTTCACTTGCGAATTTTCACAAACACCTTGTGTGTACAACAAGTTCAAGCCACCCACCAAAAATCGGAGCTTAACCACCCTGATTTAAGAAAAAACTCTGATACCAAATTGTTGGGAAAAACAGATCCCAAGATTGCCCAAGAACAAATAAACTTGCAATGGGAAAATCCCAAACCACTTGAAGATGAAATGAAAAATAAGAAAATTGGGGAAGAAATGATTTTCAAGATATATGAGGAACAATGGATTGGATTACTTGAACAAGCCTCAAGTTAATCCCCAAAAAAGAAAAATAGCTTTGAATTTATACCCAAGAAGAACAACATCTTTCTTGTTAAATTCTCTCCAAGCCCTCTCTTCTATTTTTCTCTCTAAAAAACCGAATCTAGAATGAAGGGAAAAATCAGCTATAAATAGCTGGCGCCTAGGCGCCATCCCTACTTCTCCTTTCTCACAATTAAGGATGAAATGATGCACTACATCCTTCTCATCTTTTCCCTAAACTTAGGAGTTAAGTTCCATTTCTTAGTTAATTTAAGGGAACTTTTTGAATCCCCACCTTCAAAGACAACACACAACAATTTTGCGTGTGAACTGTAATTAAAATTATTTTCTTTTTATTTATGATCTGATAATTAGAGGTACAAATTATGAATTCTTGCAGATTTCCTGATCCGCACAAGATAAATTTATACTCTAAGAACACAAGGGGGGCGCATATTTGTTCATGTAATTTCTTTTTCTATTTTCCCCTTTTATGAATGCGAGTTATGCTCGAAATAATGAATTCTGTGCGTTATATTCTGAAGATGACATCTCATCATCTTTCTCATCATCTTTTGCATCCATGAAAATTATGACAAAATTGTATGAGCAAATGCAACTTCATGATGTCCCAACAGCACCCTGACATCAGCATATGAAAGTATTGAATCTGGTATTTTATTATGTTTTCTGTTTTAGCAGTTACAGTCAATCATTATTTCACAACTCGACCTGAATACTAATTTCCACTAGCCAGGCCTTCATACTGAAGCACTTGTGCATCTCGTATTTGTTCCATCTTTCCCCTATGAAAATATACGTGCGACATCATATATTGCTGAGGATATTCTCCAATTGAGTTCAAGATGTGATTCATTTCCCGAGTCACCATTGACAGAGGACAGTCGCACCACTCTTTCAAGTTCTTATGATTCGCTTCCATGCCCAGGTATTTAGATTTATCCTTTTCCTGATCTTTTATGCTATTCATTCTCATTTGATAAACTTTTGCTAAGCCTGAATATATTCTTGAATCATGTGTATCTATTGTAAGGAAATCGAAATGTTGCTGCAATGAATTATGCATCACTTGGTCATAGATATGAAAGCTCTGATGGATGCAGTGTTATATGTGTGGCTCAAACAAAACTTGTTTTGGCATCATGGGAGGATGTTTTTGGAAATTGTACTGCAGGCATCAAAATATAATTTTAAAATCATCCTTTTCATTTCAGTTAAAAATTAATTAATAAGTGGACTTTGAGTTTTGGACACGTGATATTGCTTACAACAGGAATCTGGGTGTTTACTATCAGTCCAAGTACATTGGCAGGTTGTTAGTTATTCTTCCAACATTCTTACCCGACATAAATAACCTGCATACCTCTAAATGTTTCTTAAAATTTCCAAACATCCTTGAGCTAAACCTATGATGCCTTGCACAGGGCAACAGACCATTGCCCCTTTATTTCTTCAATATTTATCATGCAATTCTCAGTGTTGAAATGTTAAAACTATCAACCACAAGGCTAGAATCAAGCTAATTATATACTTGGACTGTACTATTGCATGAAAATGACAATTACTTCCAAGTTTGTATTCATCTGCTTTTTTGAAATTTTTGTTATAGCATCATCGTATTTACTCATCCTTTTTCCATATGATGCTAGGTTGCATTTTTCCCCCATCCATTATATTCTTAAATTGATTTCGTTCTTCTGGTTTGCATTGTATTGAAGACAGTGCATAATTTGTTTGCTTCAACACGACGTAAAATTTGATCTTTGATATAGCTCACGATTAAGAAAGTGATTTGTTAGTGGGGAAAAACAAATCCCTGTTCCTTAAAATTAGCTGAATGTTGTGGAGTCATTTTACCTCTTTTCATTAACAGGAAAATCCATCCGAGCAAATTAAACTTTAGATGCTGAACTTGCATTCAGATATTGGGAAGCTGATGAAGCCACGTGTTAAGAATGACATTGCTCCTCTTGGTACAGAAAACTACACTTTATTGCTGAAGAAGCCCCTGATAAGTGGGTTATGAATGGAAGAAGGCTTGGAGAAGGTTGACAGCTTTTCCTGTTGGGTTGACAATGAACGTGGAGAAGCTGATGAATTGCATATGAGAGTATTATGGGGGCTGAGGATTATGCTAGTATGCCAGCCCAAATACAAGAGGATTTGGATGCACTCAGTCCTCTCTCCCATGACTAGCTTTTTAGCATGATTGATTTTTCACCCAACTGGGCTTACTCAAACTTGGAGACTAAGGTAATTAACGAACTAGTTTTATCAACTAAACAATTGTCTGTACGCCTTGTTTCAGGGGGGAAAAAAAATTTGTGCACGATATTTTTGGTTTTTAATCTACTTCCAGCTTTCTGTTTATCCAAAATCGTATAGAACAAGTTATTGGCAGTGCTGATATTTATGGCTAAATTTTCACCCATGTAAAGAATTTCGGTTGTTCAGTATTGTGTTTTTTCTTGGCCAACTTTTCACCTGTCTAAAGATCATGCTTTTATGCCTATTGTTGTCATTAATATCTCATCTTTTGTAACCACAAAGCAGGTCCTGATAGCTGGAACATTTCTCAAGAATTAGCAAACTGCAGATGATCAATTGCTGATGTAGTAGGTCTTGTGCTTGTTGATATCATGATTTGTTTTTCATCCTGCACTACATAGTGTGAGTAAGCCAGAATAATTTATTTTTTGTCTCATGATCGGTGAATTTTGACATTTCATTTTTGGTTTACTTAAGTGGATATAGCGACCCAATAATTGTAGGGGTATGTTTGCAATTTCTAATAAAATGGGTTGCTAGTTTGTGCATTGAAATTTGAACTTGAGCATTTTTATAAAGTTTAAACTGTAATAATTTTTTTTCAAAAAAAAAAAAAAAAATTATTGTTGGAAGAATCAGTATTTTTTTTTTTAAGATTTTAATTCAAATTAGAAAAGGAAATAGGAATGGAAATTCGTCGCTAATTAGTGGCGACTCATTTTTGTAGGTAATTAGCGGAGGATGAAGTTGCTGCCAATATCGTCGTTAAATCAAATTTGTCAGTAATTATCATTCGATTATTTGTTGCTAATTTGTCAGCAATTAGCGATGGATTTTCACACTCGTTTCTAAATTGATGGCACCACTTTCAAGACCATTTTAGCGATGAAAAATAGCTGTCGGTAAAGCCTTTTACTAATGAAAATCATGGCTTTAGTGACGGCAAAGCCACCTTTTTTGGTAATATGCAGAAGTCAAGTACATCACACGTGCTCTGCACTAGTTGTAATAAGCGAAGTCAACAAGTTTTCTAGATTTAATTATCAATACCTTATACCAATACTGTACAAATTGGATCAAAATGAATCAAGCATTTTAAAGAAGTCAAGTACATCACACGTGCTCTGCACTAATTGTAATAAGCAAAGTCGACAAGTTTTCTAAATTTAATTACCAATACCTTATACCAATATTGTACAAATTGGATCAAAATGAATTAAGCATTTTCAAGAAGTCAAGTGCATCACACGTGCTCTGCACTATTTGTAATAAGCAAAGTCGACAAGTTTTCTAAATTTAATTAGGGAAAATTGCAGCTGAGGTATCAAACCTTTCGTTTATTAGCACACTTTGTCCAAACCTTTAGTTTGTGCCAACTACAGTCCCAAACTTTTCAAAAATATGCATCGGGGGTTCAAATAGATGGAAACCGTCCGTTTGACCGTTAGTTGACCAATAAAATTGAATTTTGACCAATTTTTAACCAACTTAAAAGGATAGAAATATAAATTTGCTATTTAATTCTATAATAAAACAAATAAACTAATATACCAAATAAAATAAAATAAAATAAACTACTATTCATCTTCTTCTTCCCCCACTCCACCCCGACAATGTTTTGGAATACAATCCACAAACATTTCCTTAATCAGCCATTTGGACAAGTTATCATGCCACCTAGAAATTATATGATTCCTAACCAATATATAATTAACCTGCTCTATTCTGCCCACAACTTTAACCACCTCAGCATCTACTTCTTTGCCAATAAGTGAATCGCCTAGAAACCCTGCAGTTAAGGCTATTGAGGCCTCCTCTTTGGCTCTATCATTAATCACAATTATCTCATCTGACAAGAATCTGACCTTAAGCTCATCTTTGGCTCTATCGAAGACAAGAATTTAAGCTCATCTCAAATTCAAACCATTAAAAATTGATTTTAGAGAAATTAGATATTCTTCTCATTAAAACGATCGCAAAATATGTAAATATGCTTCTATTTTGATTTGTTGATGGAACAGAATTATTATTATTATTATTTTTTTTGAACATTTACAAAAAAAAATTGTTTCATAAGATTATTTTAACTCAATATTGATGAATTAAGAATTTCATGAAATGTTTGTCTATTAAATACACGATAAAGTGAAAGCATGTGCATCACACGTGCTTGAAGGCTGACAAGTTATTGTCTTTAACTTTCATTACCTTTTACTAGTATTGAAAAGACTTGATCAGAACAAAACAAGCATTTTAGTTTACATGAAAAAATCAAGATAAATGTCATGCGCAGTAATCGTAGTGTACAGAAAACAAAAAATATTGTAATCTTCGGCTATGTACCCTCAATAATTATATAATTATTTCTAGCAACCCTATCAAGCGCTTAGTGAATATGATAATTCAAGCTCATCTCAAATTCAAACTATTAAAAAATTGATTTTTGAGAAAACAGATATTCTTCTTATGAACCCATCTCAAAATATGTAAATATGCTTCTATTTTAATTTGTTGATGGTACATAATTTTTTTTTTTTT
>NW_019260428.1:26390-26745 GCF_002742605.1 Olea europaea var. sylvestris
AATTAAAAGTTTTCAAGTTATTACCTTTAATTTTCATTACCTTTTTACCAATATTTTTAAAAATTGGATCAAAATGAACCAGGCATTTTTATCTACATGGGAAATTCAAGATAAATGTCTTGTTCACTAGTCTTCAAGTATAGATAACCAAAAAAAAATAATAAAATAAAATAAAATTAATTAATTAATTAATTTTCAAATGTGCACCTCAGTAATTATTTCGAGTCGTCCATTCATAGATCGACTTTTTGTCTGATCATTTTGAAAACCCAAGAATAGCTTACCAAGACAGGGACAAATTGGTTATTAAAAACTTTTTTAAAAAATAATTCTAAATTTAAACAAATTTAAAAGC
>NW_019260428.1:43034-43437 GCF_002742605.1 Olea europaea var. sylvestris
CGCAATAATAATATGGAAAGCAATAAAAACACAAGATTTGTTGACAGAGAAACCTAACGTGGGAAAAACTCTGGTACAAGCCATTACCTTCACTATAGACAATTAGAAATACAGTGCGATTGTAGTCTAGCAACTTCCACTAGTTCTAGCTGTTGTAATTCCTGTAATCTCTAAGATTCACTATCAATCTTCCAATCTCATGATCTACTGTCGTAGATACTGTTTAGCCACTCCACTAGACTTTCCGATCTATTTCCTACAGCCTCCAAGATCTGCTTTCTTCTTCCAGCCTTCTGATCTTATACCAATTGTCTTTTCCGAATGGAATTTCGAAAAACTCCTGTTCTTGTGCTTTTCCTGCGCTTGAAGTCCACCTCTTTCAATCCTCAATAAGAGAGTCCCT
>NW_019260429.1:0-1042 GCF_002742605.1 Olea europaea var. sylvestris
CACTCAGTTCTTCGACAGCCGACAATCTAAGCATTCCAAATAGGCAAGTGCTTGTTCATCGACAAATGACCAAATTCCCTCATACGATGTGAGCAAAAGGGTGAGTTAAATCCAAATGGATCGCTACTTTTCCAAAAAGTACTTATGGGCCCATAACGGACGCCGTTTGCAAAAGTCACACTCAGATCTTCGATCGCCGACAATCCAACCGTTCCAAATAAGCAAGTGCTTCTTATTCCAAAAATCTCCAAAATCTGTCATTCGTCACGGCTAAGCTATGAGTTCAATTCAAAAGGGTCGCTACATTTCCAAAAAGTACTTATGGGCCCAAAGCGGACACCGTATGCAAAAGTTACACTCAGTTCTTCGATAGCCGACAATCCAAGCATTCCAAATAAGCAAGTGCTTGTTCAACCAAAAATGACCGAAATCCCTCATACGATGTGAGCAAAAGGGTGGGTTAAATCCAAAAGGATCGCTACATTTCCAGAAAGTACTTATGGGCACAAAACGGACACCGTATGCAAAAGTCACACTCAGTTCTTCGATCGCCTACAATCCAAGCATTCCAAATAAGCAAGTGCTTGTTCTTCCACAAAGGACCAAAATCCCTCATACATCATGTGACAAAGGGTGGGTTCAATCCAAAAGGATCACTACATTTTCGAAAAGAACTGATGGGCCCAAAACGGACACCGTATACAAAAGTCACACTCAGATCTTCGAACGCCAACAATCCAACCGTTCCAAGTAAGCAAGTGCTTGTTCTTCCACAAATGGCCAAAATTCATCATACACCATGATGAAACTGTGAGTTCAATTCAAAAGGGTCGCTACATTTTTGAAAAGTACTTATGGGCCCAAAACAAACACCGTATGCAAAAGTGACACTCAGTTCTTCGATCGATGACAATCCAAGCATTCTAAATACACAAGTGCTTGTTCTTCCACAAAGGATTAAAATCCCTCATACATCAAGTGAAAAAGGGTGGGTTCAATCCAAAAGGATCGATACATTTCCAAAAAGTACTTATGGGCTCAA
>NW_019260430.1:0-1042 GCF_002742605.1 Olea europaea var. sylvestris
CGCGATTTTTGTTTCCGATCAACCTGTCAAATTTGAGCCCATTCCGACAAAGTTGAGAAAAATGACGAAATTGCCCCCGGCGCGATTTTTGTTTCCGATCAACAAGCCAAATTTTAGCCAATTCCGACGTAGTCGCGAAAAATGTCGAAATTACACCCGGCACGGTTTTTGTTCCCGATAAACCTGTCAAATTTGAGCCCATTTCGACACAGTCGAGAAAAATGACAAAATTGCCACCGACGCAATTTTTGTTTCCGACCAACCAGTCAAATTTAAGCCAATTCCGACACAGTCGGAAAAATGACGAAACTACACCCGGCGCGATTTTTGTTCCCGATAAACCTGTCAAATTTGAGCCCATGCCGACACGGTCGAGAAAAACGACGAAATTGCCCCCGGCGCGGTTTTTGTTTCCGATCAACAAGTTGAATTTTAGCCAATTCCGACACAGTCGCGAAAAATATCGAAATTACACCTGGCGCGGTTTTTGTTCCCGATAAACCTGTCAAATTTGAGCCCATTCAGACACCGTCGAGAAAAACGACGAAATTGCCCCCGGCGCGGTTTTTGTTTTCCGATCAACCAGTCAAATTTTAGCCAATTCCGACACAGTCGCGAAAAATGACGAAATTACACCCGGCGTGATTTTTGCTCCCGATCAACCTGTCAAATTTGAGCCCATTCCGACACAGTCGAGAAAAATGACGAAATTGCCCCCGCGCGATTTTTGTTTCCGATCAACCAGTCAAATTTTAGCCAATTCCGACACAGTCGCGAAAAATGACGAAATTACACCCGGCGCGATTTTTGCTCCAGATCAACCTGACAAATTTGAGCCCATTCCGACACAGTCGAGAAAAACGACGAAATTGCCCCCGGCGCGATTTTTTTTTCAGATCAAAATTCCAAATTACAGCCAATTCCGACACAGTCGAGAAAAATGACGAAATTGCCCCCGGCGAGATTTTTGTTCACGATAAACCTGTCAAATTTGAGCCAATTCCAACACAGTCGAGAAAAATGACGAAATTGCCGCCGGCGC
>NW_019260431.1:0-1042 GCF_002742605.1 Olea europaea var. sylvestris
AATCGGCTAAAAGTTGACTGATTGATAGGAAACAAAAATCGCGCCCGGCGCTATTTCGTCATTTTTCGCGACGGTGTCGAAATAGGATCAAATTTGACAGATTGATGGACAACAAAAATCGCGCCGGGGGTAATTTCGTCATTTTTCGTGACGGTGTCGAAATCGGCTAAAATTTGACTGATTGATGGGAAACAAAAATCGCGCAGGGGTTCTTCATCATTTTTCGCGACGGCGTCGAAATCGGCTAAAATTTGGCTGATTGATGGGAAACTAAAATCTCGCAGGGGCAATTTCGTCATTTTTCGCGACGGTGTCGAAATCTAATAAAATTTGATTGATTGATGGGAAACGAAAATCGCGTCGGGGGCGATTTCGTAATTTTTCGCGACGGTGTCGAAATCGGCTAAAATTTGACTGATTGATGGGAAACAAAAACCGCGCCGGGGGTAATTTCGTCATTTTTCGCGACGGTGTCGAAATCGGCTAAATTTTGACTGATTGATGGGACACTAAAATCGCGCAGGGGCAATTTCGTCATTTTTCGTGACGGTGTCGGAATCGGCTAAAATTTGACTGAATGATGGGAAACAAAAATCGCGCCATGGGCAATTTAGTCATTTTTCGCGACGGTGTCGAAATCGGCTAAATTTTGACTGATTGATGGGACACTAAAATCGCGCAGGGGCAATTTCGTCATTTTTCGTGACGGTGTCGGAATCGGCTAAAATTTGACTGAATGATGGGAAACAAAAATCGCGCCATGGGCAATTTAGTCATTTTTCGCGACGGTGTCGAAATCGGCTAAAATTTGACTGATTGATGGGAAACAAAAATCGCGCCGTGGGCAATTTCGTCATTTTTCGCGACGGTGTCGAAATCTGCTAAAATTTGACCGATGGTTGGGAATCAAAAATCGCGCAGGGGGAATTTCGTCATTTTTCGTGACGGTGTCGGAATCAGCTAAAATTTGACTGATTGATGGGAAACAAAAATCGCGCCGGGGGTAATTTCGTCATTTTTCGCGACGGTGTCGAAATCGGCT
>NW_019260432.1:0-1042 GCF_002742605.1 Olea europaea var. sylvestris
GAGAAATATGACGAAATTGCCCCCGGCGCGGTTTTTGTTCCCGATCAACCCGTCAAATTTGAGCCCATTCCGACACAGTCGAGAAAAATGACGAAATTGCCGTCGGCGCAATTTTTATTTCCGACAAAACTGCCAAATTTCGGCCAATTCCGACACAGTCGAGAAAAATGACGAAATTGCCCCCGGCGTGATTTTTATTTTTGATCAAACTGCCAAATTTCAGCCAATTTCGATACAGTCGAGAAAAATGACTAAAAAAGCACCCGGCACGGTTTTTGTTCCCGATAGACCAGTCAAATTTGAGCCCATTCCGACACAGTCAAGAAAAATGACGAAATTGCCGCCGGCGCGATTTTTATATCCGATCAAACTGCCAAATTTCAGCCAATTCCGACACAGTCGAGAAAAATGACGAAATTGCCCCCGGCGCGATTTTTGTTTCCGATCAACCAGTCAAATTTTAACCAATTTCGACGCAGTCGCGAAAAATGACGAAATTACAACCGGCGCTATTTCTGTTCCCGATCAACCTTTCATATTTGAGCCCATTCCGACACAGTCGAGAAAAATGACGAAATTGCCCTAGGCGCGATTTTTATTTCAGATCAAACTGCCATATTTCAGCCTATTCCGACACAGTCGAGAAATACGACGAAATTGCCCCGGGCGCGGTTTTTGTTCCCGATCAACACGTCAAATTTGAGCCCATTCCGACACAGTCGAGAAAAATGACGAAATTGCCGCCGGCGCGATTTTTCTTCCCGATCAAACTGCCAAATTTCAGCCAATTCCGACACAGTCGAGAAAAATGATGAAATAGCCCCCGACGCGATTTTTGTTTCTGATCAAACTGTCAAATTTGAGCCCATTATGACACAGTCGAGAAAAATGACGACATTGCCCCCGGCGCGATTTTTATTTCAGATCGAACTGCCAAATTTCAGCCAATTCCGACACAATCGAGAAAAATGACGAAATTGCCCCCGGCGCGATTTTTGTTCCCGATCAACCCGTCAAATTTGAGTCCATTTCGACACAGTCG
>NW_019260433.1:0-1042 GCF_002742605.1 Olea europaea var. sylvestris
AACCCGCACCAGGGGCAATTTTGTCATTTGTCACGATGGTGTCCGAATGGGCCAAAATTTGGCAGGTTGATTGAAAATGTCCCTGAGAAATTGGACTCGAGGCACAGACCCGGGATCACGGGATTTTAGCTGAATTCCGTCGTTTCGGCCTCCGAAAAATTAATTTCCGCATTAATTATGTCATGTTGAAGAAGTGCTAGACAGAAAGTTAACAAAGAAAAACCGTACCAGGGGCAATTTTGTCATTTATCGCGACGGTGTCGGAACGGGCCGAAAGTTGGCTGGGTGATTAGAAACAGCCCGCGAAATTGGACTCGGGGCACAGACTCGGGGTCACGGGATTTTAGCCAAATTCCATCGTTTGGGCCTCCGAATAATTAATTTCAGTATTAATTATGTTGGGTCGAAGAGTGCTAGACAGAAAATTAACAAAGAAAAACTGCACCAAGGTCAATTTTGTCATTTTTTGCGACGGTGTCGGAATGGGTCGAAATTTGGCAAGTTGATTGGAAACGGCCCGCGAAATTAGACTCGAGGTATAGACCCGAGATCACGAGATTTTAGCCAAATTCCTTCGCTTGGGCCTTCGAATAATAAATTTTCGCATTAATTATGTCAGGTCAAAGAAGTGCTAGACAGAAAATTAACAAAGAAAAGTCGCACAAGAGGCAATTTTGTCATTTGTCGTAACGGTGTCGGAATGGGCCGAAATTTGGTAGGTTGATTGGAAACGGCCTGAGAAATTGGACTCGGGGCACAGACCCGAGATCACAGGATTTTAGCCAAATTCCTTCGTTTCGAACTCCGAAAAATTAATTTCCGTACTAATTATGTCAGGTCGAAGACGTGCTAGACAGAAAATTAACAAAGAAAAATCGCACCAAGGGCAATTTTGTCATTCGTCGCGACGGTGTCGGAATGGGCCGAAATTTGACAGGTTGATTGGAAACTTCCCGTGTAATTGGACTCGTGGCACAGACCCGAGATCATGGGATTTTAGCCAATTTCCTTCGTTTGGGGCTCTGAATAATTAATTTCAGCA
>NW_019260434.1:0-1041 GCF_002742605.1 Olea europaea var. sylvestris
AATAGAAAAATTAATAATCATGATTTTGCGTTCAACAATTTATGTAAGATAATTTTTGACATTTAAACGTCGCCCAAGGTCACATTGTAAGCTTTTAGCATACTTTTGAATCGTTCAAAATGGGTAATGTAGCATAAAATACATCATCAAATGAAATTTTTTTTTAATAATAAAAATGTTAAGAAGCAAAAAAATTTTAGATTGATGAGGAGGGTTTGTTTACCTATGTTTTGAATTAATTTGAGCATATTAACTGCCTGATTTTAAGATGAGGCTTTGTTTTGTCTACATCTAGATGAATTCGAGTATATTAAGCCCTGTTTAAGCCGCATTCTGTTGAAAAATACGTTTTTAAATTGTGATTTGACATTATTTCAACAACACATTCTTCAATAAAATAATATTACACGCAAATTCAAAAGCTTTCCTTATTTTTTAACTACACATTCTCCATCAATCTAATATTTCGAAATACATTTATTCAAAATAATGTGGTTCAAAGACACACCAAGAGTGCAACTAATATGGTAAAGACATGATTGGCTTTAAGTGTATTATTCTAATTATTTCCTTTTTTTTTTTTAAATAGTGGGCCTAATTTCCTTTATAATTGGGATCACGAAACTAAGGGCCTGTTTGGGAGCCATTTTTCCTTCCAAAAATTGATTTTTTGACCGTTATTTCACTATTCCAGCCTTCATATTTGACTTCTTCTCTCACAGGTGGACCCCACTTTTTTCCTAACGGTCAAAAAATCAATTCTCAAAATCACTCTCGAACAGGCTCTAAAGATCTTATAACAAGGTATAGGTATAATAGGGATAGCAACTGTCATGGTCGGATTGGAGCACGATGGGGAAAAAATTATCATTTTTGTCATGCTTAATTAATTATTACTCTATTTTTATATACGATTAAAATTGAAAACATTAACATAGAATGATTTTAAAAGGGGACATTGTGGGGTGAAGCTTGGATGAAAATATTTGTCATCCCTATCTTATAACCTGATCATTCAAGATTGGGACCCGAAGGTGAGAT
>NW_019260435.1:0-1041 GCF_002742605.1 Olea europaea var. sylvestris
ATCTATTACAGCAACAAAGTCCATCTTCAATCAAGCCTCCAAGGCAGAAGTCTTCAAGGAATTGGAGGTTGTCAAATGACACTTCAACTATTTCAAATGTGGTGTCTCCCTGGATGAAGCTCTCATTGTCAAAGAAGAGAGATGAACTAGCTCCGGAAGAAATTTTTATGCTACCTACGGAGGTCCAAATGGGTACTGCTACATTCCAAAAGTACTGGATGGATAGATGGAAGACCTTCGTCGAGTCCAGATATTGGACTGATATTTTTGCTACAATGGTAAGCTAAACGGAGAGGGCGCTTATAATCGCCATAGAGGTTGAAGTCCTCTATAAAACCTTCAAAAGAGAAATAAAGAGTTTTCAAATAAGACCTCTCAGGCCAAAGCCGATGCTGAGGCCATTAAAAAGCAAAAAGATGAAGATTTTGTGAAGCAAGTATTTGCTTTAGTAGAGATTGAGAATTTAAATAAGGAAGTCCACTTGTCCCAGAGTGAAGTGGCTTCTTTGACTAAGCAATTAGAGACTTTTGATGCATATAAACAATTGACTACTGAGGCCTTGGAGAGGTTGAATAAGGAGAATGCTACGTTGAATCAGCAAGTTGGGGAGCTTAACTCCAGAGTTGCTAGTCTTGCTAAAGAGTTGGAATGTGTCAAGAGAAGCCCAATCTACTAGAAAGGATACTGTGAAACAGTATAGAGCCAATTTTCATTTGACTGGGGAATATCAGAGTTTCGCTAGATATACTAAAAGAAGTTTACCTACACCGCGGTGCATGGAATGGATTGAGGTACACTCAACTTTCAACACCAATGATTTAAGGTCGGAATTCTTAAAGGAGGGAGAACGAGGAGAGCCTCAAACTCCACCGAAGGGTAGCTATATAATAGAACTTGAAGATGATGAGGCTGGGGATAATGTAACTTCTGCATCAGTAGGTCCCAATGCCATCATTCGTTTGTTGGTGCTCATCCTCCTCTTCCACCTACTTAGCTTGTTTGGATTTTTATTTTCCTATTTTCAATGTAAATGACTTTGGT
>NW_019260436.1:0-1041 GCF_002742605.1 Olea europaea var. sylvestris
TTTTTTTTTAACCCTTTTCCATTGAAAGACCCTAACCTTATTATATTAATTATAATTATATTAGAGTGTCCCACAATATTGAATTTGGATATGAAAGAAACTTTTGTTAATGAAAAACTCTTATTCCAAATAAATTTCTGACAGTTCATTTTTATTTCTAGAAAAACCTCATTTCTTGGTGTCAAAATAGGATATGTGGTAGAAAAATGGAAGATCTATTCTCTCATTTTTTTTCCCAAAAAAAAAAAAATCATCTTGGAGATTGTGTAAAACTTACTTTGAAACTCTTCATTTATACCCTAGTGATATTTTTTGTTCTCTCTTTATCTTTGGATTCCTATCTAATGGTTCATGACGTAATCTTGGACGTGAAGAATAAAATCCAAAGGGTTTTTCCTTGGTTAATTTTCAATTTTTCTTAGGATTTTATCTATTTCACTGTTTAACTAAGATTTCAAAAATTTGAGAAATAAATAAATAAATCAAGTCATCAATAGAGTCGGAAAGAGAGGGATTCGAACCCTCAGTACGAATAACTCCTACAACGGATTAGCAATCTTTAGTCCACTCAGCCATCTCTCCCAATTGAAAAAGAGAATTACTATATTACACATAATGTAAGGAGTATTTCTTTCTCTATTCTATAGAGATATACAAATCAGGAATTTCTTTTAGATTAAATAATTAGATAAAGGAAGGGCACGAACGAGCTTATAAATAAAAAAAAAATAAAAAAAGAAGAAGACATCTTTGTGTTGATTTTGTTCGAAAGATCCTTCTTATTCTGATGGCCTAGCCTGGTCAGTACCTAGCCGGGCCCCTTTTTTGTTCCAACGAATTATAGATAAATAATGATTTATTTGATTTGAAAACAAAAAATGCTTTTTATTTATTATAATCAGTTGAATATAAAATATTCAAGCAACAACAAAAAGAAGAAAGACTATATACATTCTTTTTATTTTTTTTATTTGAATTTTAGTTTCATTTTCGGAACTAAAAAAGAAACTAACGATTTTTCCACAATACATTTTTCTGTTA
>NW_019260437.1:0-1041 GCF_002742605.1 Olea europaea var. sylvestris
AATGTCGCGTTGGTTTTCCGACCTCTTCATACGTACTAATTTGTCTGTTCCCTTGCAGATAACTTCAACAAGAAGGAGCCTCCAAGGCCCGATTTTAAGATAATTTAGAAGATGATGACCGAGGCTAGAGCCCTGAAGACCTCCTCATCTGCCTACAAGAAGCAGAGGAAGGATCTGGTTGATGCCAGTAAAAGGCTTCAGCCTCCGACGGATGAGGAGGTCGAAGAAGACCTCGAGGCAAATTTGCTTAGGAAGGGCAAGAAGGCTGCGGGCTCTTCGAAGGAGGCCACCCCCAGCTTTGAGGCAGACGACAATTCCAACTGGGGTGGTCTTCAGGGAGAAGGTTGTCAAACCCTCTGTGGCTGTCCCTACCCTCCCCGGATGCCCTGGCCGAAGCTCCACTTTCGATCACTTCCCTGTCTCAAGTGTCGAGGCAATCGAAGAGGAAGAGGGCCCGCCCCACAAAGGAGGTGAATTTTTTGGGTGTGAACATCGAAGAGCTCGTCAAAGAAGTACTGGAGGCTCTCTGCCTCCTGAGACGGCGGCGGTGGAAATGGTCCATAACAAGTACTGGACCGAGGAGTGGAAGGACCACACTGCCTCGTGCACTGCCGAAGACCTGGCGGCGGCCAACAGTGCATGCATAGCCCGGGCTCTCAGCATAAGTGTTCAGCTGGAGGGCCTGATCAAAGATCTAAGGGCTAAGAACGTCGACCTGGCCAAGCGCCTTGAGGATACAATGACGTATGGGGATGAGGTCTGGGCCGCCTGAGAGAAGGCCTCTGAAGCGGATTCGGCGAAGCAGGCGACGGAGGCCCAGCTGATGAGGACCAATGTTGATGTTGAAATGCTGAAGAAGGAGCTACACGAAACTGAGTGCCAAGTGGCTGCTCTGACGAGGTGAATTGATCGCGCCAACGAGCACCACCACCTGGCCACATCAGCTCTGGAGGCCTCGAATAAGGAAAAGGCTGAACTGAAGCAGAAGGTGAAAGCCCAGGCTGAAAAGATTGCTTCCTTGAATGGGGAGCTGAAGTCGGC
>NW_019260438.1:0-1041 GCF_002742605.1 Olea europaea var. sylvestris
AAAACATACGTGGAATAAAAAAAATTAATTACTTTTAAATTTAGAAAAATATGTAATGTCTCTAACTATTAAAATAAGTAATTTACTTTAGATCTAATCAATACAAATTTTCTATAATAAAATTTACTTAATGAATGAATAGAGTATTTAATAATTATAGTCTTTAATATAATTTGAATAATTGAGTATTGGATTTGGATTGAAATTCAAATTAGAACTAAGCTAATCTAATATTTGGGTCAAAATTCTACAAATTCTTCTTAGATTTTTATACGGGTTGGGTGACATTGCTGGGCTAAAGCCTAGCAACCCCCACTACCTCCGCCCCTGACTAGGATAGAGGGCCACCAAATTAGGGGTGCCAGTAAGGGTGGTGCAGAATGCCTTTTTTGTTCTTTTTCCTTTCCTTCTAGTTTATATATATATATATAATTGACACTAGCTATATACCAAATCTAGCAGTCGAAAAAGTCAAACATGTAAGAATCACTTGTCATGGTAAATATACAAAATCGTCCATAGATGTCACACCCCTCATTTTTAGTCAAAGTCAAGAAATATAATTGGTCAAAGTCAAAGTCAATAAGGGCTTAAGTTTAACAAATAATTTTCATGGGACTTAAATTATAATTTCAAGTAATTGAAGGCTAAAAATGATATAATAAAAGAATCCAAGGATTTAGTTTCTATTATGGGAAATGAAATAACTAAATGTGATATTATATGAAGATTGGGGGACTTGATTTGCAATTATTCAATATTTATCCATACATATTATCCATTTTCTCATTTTTTGGGGGGAAAAAGAAAGAAGGGCTGAGAGAGACTGAGATGAAAAGAGAAAAGAAGAAAGAAAAAGGAAGAGGAGGAGGTTTCAAGTTAGGGTTATACTTCTTCAATTTCTTTTTTGATTTAGAATGGTAAGTATAAGTATATTGAATTGAAAATTTTGGGGTTTATGGAAAATTTACTTTAATTCGAAGTTTAGCAATAATTAGTTGTTATTGATATGTATTTGAGGTTATAAATAGGAATATAGCA
>NW_019260439.1:0-26741 GCF_002742605.1 Olea europaea var. sylvestris
ACGGTGTCGGAATGGGCTTATATTTGGCAGGTTGATAGGGTACAAAAATCGCGCCGGGGGCAATTTCGTCTTTTTTCGCGACGTTGTCGGAATGGGCTGAAATTTGGCAGGTTGATCGGAAAAAAAAATCGCGCCGAGGGCAGTTTCGTCATTTTACGCGACGGTGTCGGAATGGGCTGAAATTTGACAGGTTGATCGGAAACAAAAATCGCGCCGGGGGCAATTTCGTCTTTTTTCGCGACGGTGTCGGAATCGGCTAAAATTTGACTGATTGATCGGAAAAAAAAATCGCGCCGAGGGCAATTTCGTCATTTTTCGCGACTGCATCGGAATTGGTTGGTTAAAATGGACAGGTGGATTGGAAACAAAAATCGCGCCGGGGGCAATTTCGTCTTTTTTCGCGACGGTGTCGGAATCGGCTAAAATTTGACTGATTGATCGGAAAAAAAAATCGCGCCGAGGGCAATTTCGTCATTTTTCGCGACTGCATCGGAATTGGTTGGTTAAAATGGACAGGTGGATTGGAAACAAAAATCGCGCCGGGGGCAATTTCGTCTTTTTTCGCGACGGTGTCGGAATGGGCTAAAATTTGACAGGTTGATCGGAAACAAAAATCGCGCCTGGGGCAATTTCGTCATTTTTCACGTCGGTGTCGGAGTGGTCTAAAATTTGACTGGTTGATCGGAAACAAAAATCGCGCCGGGGGCGATTTCGTCATTTTTCGCGACGGAGTCGGAATGGGCTGAAATTTGGCAGGTTGATAGGATACGAAAATCGCTCCGGGGGCAATTTCATCATTCTTCGCGACGGTGTCGGAATGGGCTAAAATTTGACAGGTTGATCGGAAACAAAAATCGCGCCAGGGGCAGTTTCGTTATTTTTCGCGACGGCGTCGGAATGGGCTAAAATTTGACAGGTTGATCGGAAACAAAAACTGCGCTAGGGGCAATTTCGTCATTTTTCGCGAGGGTGTCGAAATGTGCTGAAATTTGGCAGGTTGATTGGAAACAAAAATCGCGCAGGGGGCAATTTCGTCATTTTTCGCGACGGTGTCGGAATGGGCTAAAATTTGACAGGTTGATCGGAAACAAAAATCGCGCCGGGGGCAGTTTCGTCATTTTTCGCGATGGTGTCGGAATGGGCTAAAATTTGACAGGTTGATCGGAAACAAAAACTACGCTAGGGGCAATTTCGTCATTTTTCGCGACGGTGTCGAAATGGGCTGAAATTTGACAGGTTGATTGGAAACAAAAATCGCGCCGGGGGTAATTTCGTCATTTTTCGCGACGGTGTCGGAATCGGCTAATATTTGACAGGTTGATCGGAAACAAAAATCGCGCAGGGGCCAATTTTGTCATTTTTCGCGATGGTGTCGGAATGGGCTGAAATTTGGCAAGTTGATTGAAAACAAAAATCGCGCCGTGGGCGATTTCGTCATTTTTCGCGACGGTGTCGGAATGGGCTTAAATTTGGCAGGTTGATAGGGTACAAAAATTGCGCCGGGGGCAATTTCGTCATTTTTCACGACGGTGTCGGAAGGTGCTGAAATTTGATAGGTTGACCGGAAACAAAAATCACGTCGAGGGCAATTTCGTCATTTTTCGCGACGGTGTCGGAATGGGTTAAAATTTGACAAGTTGATTGGAAACAAAAATCGCGCCGGGGGCAATTTCGTCATTTTTCGCGACGGTGTCGGAATTGGCTAATATTTGACAGGTTGACTGGAAACAAAAACCGCGCTAGGGCCAATTTCGTCATTTATCGCAACGGTGTCGAAATGGGCTGAAATTTGAAAGGTTGATCGGAAACAAAAACTGCGCTTGGGGCAATTCCATTATTTTTCGCGACGGTGTCGGAATGGGCTAAAATTTGACAGATTGATCGGAAACAAAATTTACGCCGGGTGTAATTTCGTCATTTTTCACGACGTAGTCGGAATCTGCTGAAAGTTGGAAGGTTGATTAGAAACAAAAATCGCGCCGGAGGGCTATTTCGTCATTTTTCGCGACGGTGTCGGAATGGGCTAAAATTTGGTAGGCTGATCGGAAACAAAAACCGCGCTAGGGACGATTTCGACATTTTTCGCGACGGTGTCGGAATAGGCTTAAATTTGACTGATTGATCGTAAACAAAAATCGCGTAAGGGGCAATTTCGTCATTTTTCGCGACAGTGTCGGAATGGGCTAAAATTTGACAGATTGGTCGGAAACAAAAATCTCGCCGGGGGCAATTTCGTCATTTTTCGCAACAATGTCGAAATGGGCTGAAATTTGGCAGGTTGATCGGAAACAAAAATCGCGCCGGGGGCAAATTCGTCATTTTTCGTGACGGTGTCGGAATGGGCTCAAATTTGGCGGGTTGATCGGAAACAAAACCCGCACTTGGGGCTATTTCGACATTTTTCGCGACGATGTCGTAATGGTCTTAAATTTGGCAGGTTGATTGGAAACAAAAATCGTGCCGGGGCTAATTTCGTCATTTTTCGTGACGGTGTCGGAATGGACTAAAATTTGGGAGGTTGATTGGAAACAAAAATCATGCCGAGGGCTATTTCGTCATTTTTCGCGACGGTGTCGGAATGGGTTAAAATTTGGCAGGCTGATCGGAAACAAAAATCGCCCTAGGGGCGATTTCGACATTTTTCGCGATGGTGTCGGAACGGGCTTAAATTTGGCAGGCTGATTGGAAACAAAAATCGCGTCGGGGGCAATTTCGTCATTTTTCGAGACGGTGTCGGAATGGGCCGAAATTTGACAGATTGATCGGAAACAAAAATCGCGCCGTGAGCAATTTCGTCATTTTTCGCGACGATGTCGAAATGGGCTAAAATATGGCAGGTTGATCAGAAACAAAAATCGCTCCGGGGGCAATTTCGTCATTTTTCGCGACTGTGTCGGAATGGGCTAAAATTTGACAGATTGGTCGGAAACAAAAATCTCGCCGGGGGCAATTTCGTCATTTTTCGCGACAATGTCGAAATGGGCTGAAATTTGGCAGGTTGATCGGAAACAAAAATCGCGCCGGGGGCAAATTCGTCATTTTTCGCGACGGTGTCGGAATGGGCTCAAATTTGGCGGGTTGATCGGAAACAAAACCCGCACTAGGGGCGATTTCGACATTTTTTGCGACGATGTCGTAATGGTCTTAAATTTGGCAGGTTGATTGGAAACAAAAATCGCGCCGGGGCTAATTTCGTCATTTTTCGTGACGGTGTCGGAATGGACTAAAATTTGGGAGGTTGATTGGAAAAAAAATCATGCCGAGGGCTATTTCGTCATTTTTCGCGACGGTGTCGGAATGGGTTAAAATTTGGCAGGCTGATAAGAAACAAAAACCGCTCTAGGGGCGATTTCGACGTTTTTCGCGACGGTGTCGGAACGGGCTTAAATTTGGCAGGCTGATTGGAAACAAAAATCGAGCCGGGGGCAATTTCATCATTTTTCGAGACGGTGTCGGAATGGGCCGAAATTTGACAGATTGATCGGAAACAAAAATCGCGCCGTGAGCAATTTCGTCATTTTTCGCGACGATGTCGAAATGGGCTAAAATATGGCAGGTTGATCAGAAACAAAAATCGCTCCGGGGGCAATTTCGTCATTTTTCGCGACGGTGTCGGAATGGGCTAAAATTTGGCAGGTTGATCGGAAACAAAAATCGCGCTACGGGCGATTTCGACATTTTTCGCGACGATGTCGGAATGTTCTTAAATTTAGCAGGCTGATTGGAAACAAAAATCGCGCCGGGGCTAATTTCGTCATTTTTCGCGACCGTGTCGGAATGGGCTGAAATTTGGCAGATTGATCGGAAACAAAAATCGCGCCGTGAGCAATTTCGTCATTTTTCGCGACGATGTCGGAATGGGCTAAAGTTTGACAGATTGATCGGAAACAAAAATCGCGCCGGGGGCAGTTTCGTCATTTTACGCGACGGTGTCGGAATGGGCTAAAATTTGACAGGTTGATCGGACACAAAAATCGCGCCGGGGGCAATTTCGTCTATTTTCGCGACGGTGTCGGAATGGGCTAAAATTTGACAGGTTGATCGGACACAAAAATCGCGCCGGGGGCAATTTCGTCTATTTTCGCGACGGTGTCGGAATGGGCTAAAATTTGACAGGTTGATCGGACACAAAAATCGCGCCGGGGGCAATTTCGTCTATTTTCGCGACGGTGTCGGAATGGGCTAAAATTTGACAGGTTGATCGGACACAAAAATCGCGCCGGGGGCAATTTCGTCTATTTTCGCGACGGTGTCGGAATGGGCTAAAATTTGACAGGTTGATCGGACACAAAAATCGCGCCGGGGGCAATTTCGTCTATTTTCGCGACGGTGTCGGAATGGGCTAAAATTTGACAGGTTGATCGGACACAAAAATCGCGCCGGGGGCAATTTCGTCTATTTTCGCGACGGTGTCGGAATGGGCTAAAATTTGACAGGTTGATCGGACACAAAAATCGCGCCGGGGGCAATTTCGTCTATTTTCGCGACGGTGTCGGAATGGGCTAAAATTTGACAGGTTGATCGGACACAAAAATCGCGCCGGGGGCAATTTCGTCTATTTTCGCGACGGTGTCGGAATGGGCTAAAATTTGACAGGTTGATCGGACACAAAAATCGCGCCGGGGGCAATTTCGTCTATTTTCGCGACGGTGTCGGAATGGGCTAAAATTTGACAGGTTGATCGGACACAAAAATCGCGCCGGGGGCAATTTCGTCTATTTTCGCGACGGTGTCGGAATGGGCTAAAATTTGACAGGTTGATCGGACACAAAAATCGCGCCGGGGGCAATTTCGTCTATTTTCGCGACGGTGTCGGAATGGGCTAAAATTTGACAGGTTGATCGGACACAAAAATCGCGCCGGGGGCAATTTCGTCTATTTTCGCGACGGTGTCGGAATGGGCTAAAATTTGACAGGTTGATCGGACACAAAAATCGCGCCGGGGGCAATTTCGTCTATTTTCGCGACGGTGTCGGAATGGGCTAAAATTTGACAGGTTGATCGGACACAAAAATCGCGCCGGGGGCAATTTCGTCTATTTTCGCGACGGTGTCGGAATGGGCTAAAATTTGACAGGTTGATCGGACACAAAAATCGCGCCGGGGGCAATTTCGTCTATTTTCGCGACGGTGTCGGAATGGGCTAAAATTTGACAGGTTGATCGGACACAAAAATCGCGCCGGGGGCAATTTCGTCTATTTTCGCGACGGTGTCGGAATGGGCTAAAATTTGACAGGTTGATCGGACACAAAAATCGCGCCGGGGGCAATTTCGTCTATTTTCGCGACGGTGTCGGAATGGGCTAAAATTTGACAGGTTGATCGGACACAAAAATCGCGCCGGGGGCAATTTCGTCTATTTTCGCGACGGTGTCGGAATGGGCTAAAATTTGACAGGTTGATCGGACACAAAAATCGCGCCGGGGGCAATTTCGTCTATTTTCGCGACGGTGTCGGAATGGGCTAAAATTTGACAGGTTGATCGGACACAAAAATCGCGCCGGGGGCAATTTCGTCTATTTTCGCGACGGTGTCGGAATGGGCTAAAATTTGACAGGTTGATCGGAAACAAAAATCGCGCCGGGGGCTATTTCGTCATTTTTCTCGACGATGTCCGAATGGGCTAAAATTTGACAGGTTGATCGGAAACAAAAATCGCGCCGGGGGCAATTTCGTCTATTTTCGCGACGGTGTCGGAATGGGCTAAAATTTGACAGGTTGATCGGAAACAAAAATCGCGCCATGGGCGTTTTCGTCATTTTTCGCGACGGTGTCGGAATGGGCTTAAATTTGGCAGGTTGAAAGGGTACAAAAATCGCGCCGGGGGCAATTTCATCATTTTTCGCGGTGGTATCGGAATGGGCTTAAATTTGGCAGGTTGATCGGAAACAAAAATCGCGCCGGGGGCGATTTCGTCATTTTACGCAACGGTGTCGGAATGGGCTAAAATTTGACAGGTTGATCGGAAGCAAAAATCGCGTCGGGGGCGATTTCGTCATTTTTCGCGACGGTGTAGGAATGGGCTTAAATTTGGCAGGTTGATAGGGTACAAAAATCGCGCCGGGGGCAATTTCGTCATTTTTCGCGACGTTGTCGGAATGGGCTGAAATTTGGCAGGTTGATCGGAAACAAAAATCGCGCCGGGGGCAGTTTCGTCATTTTATGCGACGGTATCGGAATGGGCTAAAATTTGACAGGTTGATCGGAAAGAAAAATCGCGCCGAGGGCAATTTCGTCTTTTTTCGCGACGGTGTCGGATTGGGCTAAAATTTGACAGGTTGATCGGAAACAAAAATCGCGCCGTGGGTGATTTCGTCATTTTTCGCGACGGTGTCGGAATGGGCTTAAATTTGGCAGGTTGATAGGTTACATAAATCGCGCCGGGGGCAATTTCATCATTTTTCGCGATGGTGTCGGAATGGGCTAAAATTTTACAGGTTGATCGGAAACAAAAATCGCGTCGGGGGCAATTTCGTCATTTTTCGTGACGGTGTCGGAATGGGCTGAAATTTGGCTGGTTTGTAGGATACAAAAATCGCGCCGGGGGCAATTTCGTCATTTTTCACGACGGTGTCGAAATGGGCTAAAATTTGACAGGTCGATCGGAAACAAAAATCCCGCCGGGGGCAATTTCGTCCTTTTTCGCGAAGGTGTCAGAATGGCTAAAATTTGACAGGTTGATTGGAAACAAAAACTGCGCAAGGGGCAATTTCGTCATTTTTCGCGACGGTGTCCGAGTGGGCTAAAATTTGACAGATTGATCGGAAACAAAAATCGCGCCGGGGGCAATTTCGTCATTTTTTGCGACGGTGTCGGAATGGGCTTAAATTTGGCAGGTTGATCGGAAAGAAAAATCGCGCTGGGGGCGGTTTCGTCATTTTACGCGACGGTGTCGGAATGGGCTAAAATTTGAAAGGTTGATCGGAAACAAAAATCGCGCCGGGGGCAATTTCATCATTTTTCACGACGTTGTTGGAATAGGCTAAAATTTGACAGGTTGATCGGAAACAAAAATCGCGCCGGGTGCAATTTCGTCATTTTTCGCGACGGTGTCAGAATGGGCTTAAATTTGGCAGGTTGATCGGAAACAAAAATCGCGCCGGGGGCGGTTTCGTCATTTTACGCGACGGTGTCGGAATGGGCTAAAATTTGACAGGTTGATCGGAAACAAAAATCGCATCGGGGGCGATTTCGTCATTTTTCGCGATGTGGTCCGAATGGGCTTAAATTTTGCAGGTTGATAGGGTACAAAAATCGCGCCGGGGGCAATTTCGTCATTTTTCGCGACGTTGTCGGAATGGGCTGAAATTTGGCTGGTTGATCGGAAACAAAAATCGCCCCGAGGGCAGTTTCGTCATTTTTCGCGACGGTGTCGGAATGGGCTAAAATTTGACAGGTTGATCGGAAACAAAAATCGCGCCGGGGGCAATTTCGTAATTTTTCGTGACAGTGTCGGAATGGGCTCAAATTTGACAGGTCGATCGGAAACAAAAATCCCGCCAGGGGCAATTTCGTCATTTTTCGCGTCGGTGTCGGAATGGTCTAAAATTTGATAGGTTGATCGGAAACAAAAATCGTGCCGGGGACGATTTCGTCATTTTTCGCGACGGTGTCGGAATGGGCTGAAATTTGGCAGCTTGATAGGATACGAAAATCGCTCCGGGGGCAATTTCATCATTTTTCGCGACGGTGTCGGAATGAGCTAAAATTTGACAGGTTGATCGGAAACAAAAATCGCGTCGGGGGCAGTTTCGTCAGTTTTCGCGACGGTGTCGGAATGGGCTAAAATTTGACAGGTTGATCGGAAACAAAAACTGCGCTAGGGGCAATTTCGTCATTTTTCGCGACGGGGTCGAAATGGGCTGAAATTTGGCAGGTTGATCGGAAACAAAAATCGCGCCGGGGGCAATTTCGTCATTTTTCGCGACGGCGTCGGAATCGGCTAATATTTGACAGGTTGATCGGAAACAAAAATCGCGTCGGGGGCAATTTCGTCATTTTTCGCGACGGTACCGGAATGGCCTAAAATTTGACAGGTTGATCGGAAACAAAAATCGCGCCGGGGGCGATTTCGTCATTTTTCGCGACGGTGTCGGAATAAGCTTAAATTTGGCAGGTTGATAGGGTGCCAAAATCGCGCCGGGGGCAATTTCGTCATTTTTCGCGACGGTGTCGGAATCGGCTAATATTTGACAGGTTGATCGGAAACAAAAATCGCGCCAGGGGCAATTTCGTCATTTTTCGCGACGGTGCCGGAATGGCCTAAAATTTGACAGGTTGATCGGAAACAAAAATCGCGCCTGGGGCGATTTCGTCATTTTTCGCGACGGTGTCGGAATAAGCTTAAATTTGGCAGGTTGATAAGATACAAAAATCGCGCCGGGGGCAATTTCGTCATTTTTCGCGACGGGGTCGAAATGGGCTAAAATTTGACAGGTCGATCGGAAACAAAAATCGCGCCGGGGCCAATTTCGTCATTTTTCGCGATGGCGTCGGAATGGGCTGAAATTTGGCAATTGATTGGAAACAAAAATCGCGATTTCGTCATTTTTCACGACGGTGTCGGAAGGTGCTGAAATTTGATAGGTTGACCGGAAACAAAAATCGCGTCGGGGGCAATTTCGTCATTTTTCGCGACGGTATCGGAATGGGTTAAAATTTGACAAGTTGATTGGAAACAAAAATCGCGCCGGGGGCAATTTCGTCATTTTTCGCGACGGTGTCGGAATTGGCTAATATTTGACAGGTTGACCGGAAACAAAAACCGTGCTAGGGCCAATTTCGTCATTTATCGCAACGGTGTCGAAATGGGCTGAAATTTGGCAGGTTGATTGGAAAAAAAATCACGCCGGGGGCAATTTCGTCATTTTTCGTGACAGTGTCGGAAAGGGATGAAATTTGATAGGTTGATCAGATAAAAAATCGCGTCGCGGGCAATTTCGTCATTTTTCCCGACGGTGTCGGAATGGGTTAAAATTTGACAGGTTGATCGGAAACAAAAATCGCGTCGGGGGCAATTTCGTCATTTTTCGCGACGGTGTCGGAATCGGCTAATATTTGACAGGTTGATCGGAAACAAAAACCGCGCTAGGGGCAATTTCGCCATTTTTCGTGAAGGTGTCGGAATGAGCTAAAATTTGACAGGTTGATCGGAAACAAAGATCGCGCCGGGGGCAATTTCGTCATTTTTCGCGTCGTTGTCGAAATGGTCTAGAATTTGACAGGTTGATCGGAAACAAAAATCGCGCTGGGTGCGATTTCTTCATTTTTCGCGACGGTGTCGGAATGGGCTGAAATTTGGCAGCTTGATAGGATACGAAAATCACTCCGGGGGCAATTTCATCATTTTTCGCGAAGGTGTCGGAATGGGCTAAAATTTGACAGGTTGATCGGAAACAAAAATCGCGCCGGGGGCAGTTTCGTCATTTTTCGCGACGGTGTCGGAATGGGCTAAAATTTGACAGGTTGATCGGAAACAAAAACTGCGCTAGGGGTAATTTCGTCATTTTTCACGACGGTGTCGAAATGGGCTGAAATTTGGCAGGTTGATTGGAAACAAAAATCGCGCCGGGGGCAATTTCGTCATTTTTCGCGACGGTGTCGGAATCGGCTAATATTTGACAGGTTGACCGGAAACAAAAACCACGCTAGGGCCAATTTCGTCATTTATCGCAACAGTGTCGAAATGGGCTGAAATTTGGCAGGTTGATTGGAAAAAAAATCGCGCCGGGGGCAATTTCGTCATTTTTCGTGACAGTGTCTGAAAGGGATGAAATTTGATAGGTTGATCAGAAAAAAAATCGCGTCGGGGGCAATTTCGTCATTTTTCCCGACGGTGTCGGAATGGGTTAAAATTTGACAGGTTGATCGGAAACAAAAATCGCGTCGGGGGCAATTTCGTCATTTTTCGCGACGGTGTCGGAATCGGCTAATATTTGACAGGTTGATCGGAAACAAAAATCGCGCTAGGGGCAATTTCGTCATTTTTCGCGACGGTGTCGGCATGGGCTGAAATTTGGCTGGTTGATTGGAAACAAAAATCACACCGGGGGCAATTTCATCATTTTTCGCGACGGTGTCGGAATGGGCTAAAATTTGAAAGGTTGATCGGAAACAAAAACTGCGCTTGGGGCAATTCCATTATTTTTCGCGGCGGTGTCGGAATGGGCTAAAATTTGACAGATTGATCGGAAACAAAATTTACGCCGGGTGTAATTTCGTCATTTTTCGCGACGTAGTCGGAATCTGCTGAAAGTTGGAAGGTTGATTAGAAACAAAAATCGCGCCGGAGGGCTATTTCGTCATTTTTCGCGATGGTGTCGGAATGGGCTGAAATTTGATACATTGATCGGAAACAAAAATCGCGCCGGGGGCAATTTCTTCATTTCTCGCGACGGTGTCGGAATGGGCTGATATTTGGCAGGTTGATCAGAAATAAAAATCGCGCCGGGGGCGATTTAGTCATTTTTCGCGACGATGTCGGAATGGCCTCAAATTTGACAGGTTGATCGGAAACAACAACTGCGCTGGGGGCAATTTCGTCATTTTTCGCGATGGTGTCGAAATGGGCTGAAATTTGGCAGGCTGATTGGAAACAAAAATCGCGCCGGGCCTCATTTTGTCATTTTTCGCGACGGTGTCGGAATGGACTGAAATTTGGGAGGTTGATTGGAAACAAAAATAATGCCGGGGGCTATTTCGTCATTTTTCGCGACGGTATTGGAATGGGCGAAAATTTGACAGGTTGATCGGAAACAAAAACTGCGCTAGGGACAATTTCGTCATTTTTCGCGACGGTATTGGAATGGGCGAAAATTTGACAGGTTGATCGGAAACAAAAACTGCGCTAGGGACAATTTCGTCATTTTTCGCGACGGTATTGGAATGGGCGAAAATTTGACAGGTTGATCGGAAACAAAAATCGCGCCGGGGGCGATTTCGTCATTTTTCACGACGGTGTCGGAATGGGCTGAAATTTGGCAGGTTGATCGGAAACAAAAATCGCGCCGAGGGCAATTTCGTCATTTTTCGCGACGGTGTCGGAAACAAAAATCGAGCCAGTGACAATTTCGTCATTTTTCGCGACGGTGTCGGAATGGGCTAAAATTTGGCAGGTTAATCAGAATAAAAATCGCGTCGGGGGTAATTTCATCATTTTTCGCGATGGTGTCGGAATGGGCTAAATTTTGTTACATTGATGGAAACAAAAATCGCGCCGGGGGAAATTTCGTCATTTTTTGCGACGGTATCGGAATGGGCTAAAATTTGGCAGGTTGATCGGAAACAAAAATCGCGTCGGGGCAATTTCGTTATTTTTCGTGACGGTGTCGGAATGGGCTAAAATTTGACGGGTTGATTGAAAACAAAAATCGTGCCGGGGGCAATTTCGTCATTTTTCGCGACAGTGTCGGAATGGGCTAAAATTTGACTGGTTGATCGGAAATAAAAACTACGCTAGGGGCAATTTCGCCATTTTTCGTGACGGTGTCCGAGTGGGCTAAAATTTGACCGATTGATCGGAAACAAAAATCGCGCCGGGGGCAATTTCGTCATTTTTCGTGACGTTGTCGGAATGGGCTGAAATTTGGCTGGTTGATCGGAAACAAAAATCGCGCCGGGGGCTATTTCGTCATTTTTCTTTGATCGGAAACAAAAATCACGCCGGGGGCAATTTCATCATTTTTCGCGACGGTGTCGGAATGGGCTAAAATTTGACAGGTTGATCGGAAACAAAAATCGCGCCGGGGCAATTTCGTCATTTTTCGCGTCGGTGTCGGAATGGGCTAAAATTTGACAGGTTGATCGGAAACAAAAATCGCGCCGGGGCAATTTCGTCATTTTTCGCGTCGGTGTCGGAATGGGCTAAAATTTGACAGGTTGATCGGAAATAAAAATCGCGCCGGGGGCAATTTCGTCATTTTTCGCGTCGGTGTCGGAATGGTCTAAAATTTGACAGGTTTATCGGAAACAAAAATCACGCCGGGGGCGATTTCGTCATTTTTCGCGACGGTGTCGGAATGGGCTGAAATTTGGCAGCTTGATAGGATACGAAAATCGCTCCGGGGGCAATTTCATCATTTTTCGCGACGGTGTCGGAATGGGCTAAAATTTGACAGGTTGATTGGAAACAAAAATCGCGCCGGGGGCAATTTCGTCATTTTTCGCGACGGTGTCGGAATCGGCTAATATTTGACAGGTTGATCGGAAACAAAAATCGCGCCGGGGGCAATTTCGTAATTTTACGCGACGGTGTCGGAATGGCCTAAAATTTGACAGGTTGATCGGAAACAAAAATCGCGCCGGGGGCGATTTCGTCATTTTTCGCGACGGTGTCGGAATAAGCTTAAATTTGGCAGGTTGATTGGGTACCAAAATCGCGCCGGGGGCAATTTCGTCATTTTTCGCGACGGTGTCGGAATGGGCTAAAATTTGATAAATTGGTCGGAAACAAAAATCTCGCTGGGGGCAATTTCGTCATTTTTCGCGACGATGTCGAAATGGGCTGAAATTTGGCAGGTTGATCGGAAACAAAAATCGCGCCAGAGGCAAATTCGTCATTTTTCGCGACGGTGTCGGAATGGGCTCAAATTTGGCAGGTTGATCGGAAACAAAACCCGCACTAGGGGCGATTTCGACATTTTTCGCGACGATGTCGTAATGGTCTTAAATTTGGCAGGTTGATTGGAAACAAAAATCGCGTCGGGGCTAATTTCGTCATTTTTCGTGACGGTGTCGGAATGGACTAAAATTTGGGTGGTTGATTGGAAACAAAAATCATGCTGAGGGCTATTTCGTCATTTTTCGCGACGGTGTCGGAATGGGTTAAAATTTGGCAGGCTGATCGGAAACAAAAATCGCTCTAGGGGCGATTTCGTCATTTTTCACGACGGTGTCGGAAGGTGCTGAAATTTGATAGGTTGACCGGAAACAAAAATCGCGTCGGGGGCAATTTCGTCATTTTTCGAGACGGTGTCGGAATGGGCCGAAATGTGACAGATTGATCGGAAACAAAAATCGCGCCGTGAGCAATTTCGTCATTTTTCGCGACGATGTTGAAATGGGCTAAAATATGGCAGGTTGATCAGAAACAAAAATCGCTCCGGGGGCAATTTCGTCATTTTTCGCGACGGTGTCGGAATGGGCTAAAATTTGGCAGGTTGATCGGAATCAAAAACCGCGCTACGGGCGATTTCAAAATTTTTCGTGACGATGTCGGAATGGTCTTAAATTTAGCAGGCTGATTGGAAACAAAAATCGCGCCGGGGCTAATTTCGTCATTTTTCGCGACCGTGTCGGAATGAGCTGAAATTTGGCAGGTTGATTGGAAACAAAAATCGCGCCCGGGGCAATTTCGTCATTTTTCGAGACGATGTCGGAATGGGCTAAAGTTTGACAGATTGATCGGAAACAAAAATCGCGTCAGGGGCAATTTCGTCATTTTTCGCGACGGTGTCGGAATGGTCTTAAATTTGACAGATTGATCGGAAACAAAAATCGCGCCAGGGGCAATGTTGTCATTTTTCGCGGTGGTGTCGGAATGGCCTGAAATTTGACAGGTTGATCGGAAACAAAAATCGCGCCGGGGACGATATAGTCATTTTTCACTATGGTGTCGGAATGGGTTAAATTTTGATACATTGATCGGAAACAAAAATCGCGCCGGGGGCAATTTCGTCATTTTTCGCAACGGTGTCGGAATGGGCTAAAGTTTGACAGACTGATCTGAAAGAAAAATTGCGCCGGAGGCAATTTCGTCATTTTTCGCGACGGTGTCGGAATGGGCTAAAATTTGACAGGTTGATCGGAAACAAAAATCGCGCCGGGGGCAGTTTCGTCATTTTTCGCGACGGTGTCGGAATGGGCTAAAATATGACAGGTTGATCGGAAACTAAAACTGCGCTAGGGGCAATTTCTTCATTTTTCGCAACGGTGTCGGAATGGGCTAAAGTTTGACAGATTGATCGGAAACAAAAATCGCGTTAGGGGATATTTCATCATTTTTCGCGACGGTGTCGGAATGGTCTTAAATTTGACAGATTGATCGGAAACAAACATCGCGCCGGGGGCAATTTCGTCATTTTTCGCGACGGTGTCGAAATGGGCGAAAATTTGCAGGTTGATCGGAAACAAAAATCGCGCCGGGGGCAATTTCGTCATTTTTCGCGATGGTGTCGGAATGGATTAAATTTTGATACATTGATCGGAAACAAAAATCGCGCCGGGGGCAATTTCGTCATTTTTCGCGACGGTGTCGAAATGGGCTAAAATTTGACAGATTGATCGGAAACAAAAATCGCGCCGGGGGCAATTTCGTCATTTTTCGCGACGGTGTCGGAATGGGCTAAAATTTGACGGATTGATCAGAGACAAAAATCGCGCCGCGGGCAATTTCGTCATTTTTCGCGACGGGGTCGAAATGGGCTAAAATTTGACAGATTGATCGGAAACAAAAATCGCAGAGGGGCCAATTTCGTCATTTTTCGCGACGGGGTCGAAATGGGCTAAAATTTGACAGATTGATCGGAAACAAAAATTGCGCAGGGGCCAATTTCGTCATTTTTCGCGACGGGGTCGGAATGGGCTGAAATTTGGCAGGTTGACCGGAGGGGCAATTTCGTCATTTTTCGCGATGGTGTCGGAATGGATTAAATTTTGATACATTGATCGGAAACAAAAATCGCGCCGGGGGCAATTTCGTCATTTTTCGCGACGGTGTCGAAATGGGCTAAAATTTGACAGATTGACCGGAGACAAAAATCGCGCCGCGGGCAATTTCGTCATTTTTCGCGACGGAGTCGAAATTGGCTAAAATTTGAGAGATTGATCGGAAACAAAAATCGCGCAGGGGCCAATTTCGTCATTTTTCGCGACGGGGTCGAAATGGGCTAAAATTTGACAGATTGATCGGAAACAAAAATTGCGCAAGGGCCAATTTCGTCATTTTTCGCGACGGGGTCGGAATGGGCTGAAATTTGGCAGGTTGACTGGAAAGAAAAATCGCGCCGGGGGCAATTTCGTCATTTTTCGCGACGGTGTCGGAATGGGCTGAAATTTGGCAGGTTGATCAGAATAAAAATCGCGTCGGGGGCAATTTCGTCATTTTTCGCGATGGTGTCGGAATGGGCTGAAATTTGGCAGGTTGTCGGAAACAAAAATCTCGTCGGGGCAATTTCGTTATTTTTCGCAACGGTGTCGGAATGGGCTAAAATTTGACAGGTTGATCGAAAACAAAAATCGTGCCGGGGGCAATTTCGTCATTTTTCGCGACAGTGTCGGAATGGGCTAAAATTTGACTGGTTGATCGGAAATAAAAATTGCGCTAGGGGCAATTTCGTCATTTTTCGCGACGGTGTCCGAGTGGGCTAAAATTTGACCGATTGATCGGAAACAAAAATCGCGCCGGGGGCAATTTCGTCATTTTTCTTTGATTGGAAACAAAAATCACGCCGGGGGCAACTTCATCATTTTTCGCGACGGTGTCGGAATGGGCTAAAATTTGAAAGGTTGATCGGAAACAAAAATCGCGCCGGGGGCGATTTCATCATTTTTCGCGACGTGTCGGAATGGGCTTAAATTTGGCAGGTTGATAGGGTACAAAAATCGCGCCGGGGGCAATTTCATCATTTTTCGCGACGGTGTCGGAATCGGCTAATATTTGACAGGTTGATCGGAAACAAAAACTGCGCTAGGGGCAATTTCGTCATTTTTCGCGACAGTGTCGAAATGGGCTGAAATTTGGCAAGTTGACTGGAAACAAAAATCGCGCCGGGGGCAAATTCGTCATTTTTCGCGACGGGGTCGAAATGGGCTGAAATTTAGCGGGTTGATTGGAAACAAAAATCGCGCCGAGGGCAATTTCGTCATTTTTCGCGACAGTGTCGAAATGGGCTGAAATTTGGCAAGTTGACTGGAAACAAAAATCGCGCCGGGGGCAAATTCGTCATTTTTCGCGACGGGGTCGAAATGGGCTGAAATTTAGCGGGTTGATTGGAAACAAAAATCGCGCCGAGGGCAATTTCGTCATTTTTCGCGACAGTGTCGAAATGGGCTGAAATTTGGCAAGTTGACTGGAAACAAAAATCGCGCCGGGGGCAAATTCGTCATTTTTCGCGACGGGGTCGAAATGGGCTGAAATTTAGCGGGTTGATTGGAAACAAAAATCGCGCCGAGGGCAATTTCGTCATTTTTCGCGACGGGGTCGAAATGGGCTGAAATTTAGCGGGTTGATTGGAAACAAAAATCGCGCAGGGACCAATTTCGTCATTTTTTGCGATGGTGTCGGGATGGGCTGAAATTTGGCAGGTTGATTGGAAACAAAAATAGTGCCGGGAGTAATTTCGTCATTTTTCGCGACGGTGTCGAAATGGGTTAAAATTTGACAGGTTGATCGGAAACAAAAATCGCGCCGGGGGCAAATTCGTCATTTTTCGCGACGGTGTCGGAATGGGCTGAAATTTGGCAGGTTGATCGGAAACAAAAAACGCGTCGGGGGCAATTTCGTCATTTTTCGCGACCGTGTCGGAATGGGCTAAAATTTGGCAGGTTGATCGGAAACAAAAACCGCGCTAGGGGCAATTTCGACATTTTTCGCGACGATGTCGGAATGGTCTTAAATTTGGCAGGCTGATTGGAAACAAAAATCGCTCCGTTGCTAATTTCGTCATTTTTCGCGACGGTGTCGGAATGGGCTGAAATTTGGCTGGTTGATTGGAAACAAAAATCGCCCCGGGGGTAATTTCGTCATTTTTCGCGACGGTGTCGGAATGGGCTAAAATTTGAAAGATTGATCTGAAACAAAAATCGCGCCAAGGGCAATTTCGTCATTTTTCTCGACGGTGTCGGAATGGTCTTAAATTTGACAGATTGATCGGAAATAAACATCGCGCAAGGGGCAATTTCTTCATTTTTCGCGACGGTGTCGGAATGGGCGGAAATTTGGCAGGTTGATCGGAAAGAAATATCGCGCCGGGGGCAATTTCGTCATTTTTCGCGATGGTGTCGGAATGGGTTAAATTTTGATACATTGATCGGAAACGAAAATCGCGCCGGGGGCAATTTCGTCATTTTTCACGACGGTGTAGGAATGGGCTAAAATTTGACGGATTGATCGGAGACAAAAATCGCGCCGCGGGCAATTTCGTCATTTTTCGCGACGGGGTCGAAATGGGCTAAAATTTGACAGATTGATCGGAAACAAAAATCGCGCAGGGGCCAATTTCGCCATTTTTCGCGACGGGGTCGAAATGGGCTAAAATTTGACAGATTGATCGGAAACAAAAATTGAGCGGGGGCCAATTTCGTCATTTTTCGCGACGGGGTCGGAATGGGCTGAAATTTGGCAGGTTGATCGGAAACAAAAATCGCGCCGGGGCAATTTCGTCATTTTTCGCGATGGTGTCGGAATGGGCTGAAATTTGATACATTGATCGGAAACAAAAATCGCGCCGGGGGCAATTTTGTCATTTCTCGCGACGATGTCGGAATGGGCTGAAATTTGGCAGGTTGATCGGAAATAAAAATCGCCCCGGGGGCAATTTCATCATTTTTCGCGACGGTGTCGGAATGGCCTTAAAATATGACATGTTGAACGGAATCAAAAATCGCGCCGAAGGCAACTTCGTCATTTCTCGCGACGGTGTCGGAATTGGCTGAAATTTGGCAGGTTAATAGGATACAAAAATCGTGCCGGGGACAATTTCGTCATTTTTCGCGACTGCGTCAGAATGGGCTCAAATTTGACAGGTTGATCGGAAACAAAGATCACGTCAGGGGCAATTTCGTCATTTTTCGCGACGGTGTCGGAATGGGCTAAAATTTGACAGGTTGATCGGAAACAACAACTGCGCTTGGGGCAATTTCGTCATTTTTCGCGACGGTGTCGAAATGGGCTGAAATTTGGCAGGCTGATTGGAAACAAAAATCGTGCTGGGCCTAATTTTGTTATTTTTCGAGACGGTGTCGGAATGGACTGAAATTTGGGAGGTTGATTGGAAACAAAAATAATGCCGGCGGCTATTTCGTCATTTTTCGCGACGGTGTTTGAACGGGCTAAAATTTGACAGGTTGATCGGAAACAAAAACTGCGCTAGGGACAATTTCGTCATTTTTCGCGACGGTGTCTGAGTGGACTAAAATTTGACAGGTTGATCGGAAACAAAAACTGCGCTAGGGGCAATTTCGTCATTTTTCGCGACGGTGTCGGAATGGACTAAAGTTTGACAGATTGATCGGAAACAAAAATCGCGTCAGGGGCAATTTCATCATTTTCGCGACGGTGTCGGAATGGTCTTAAATTTGACAGATTGATCGGAAACAAACATCGCGCCGAGGGCAATTTCGTCATTTTTCGCGACGGTGTCGGAATGGGCTGAAATTTGATACATTGATCGGAAACAAAAATCGCGTCGGGGGCAATTTCGTCATTTTTCGCGATGGTGTCGGAATGGGTTAAATTTTGATACATTGATCGGAAATAAAAATCGCGCCAGGGCAATTTCGTCATTTTTCGCGACGGTGTCGGAATGGGCTAAAATTTGACTGATTGATCGGAGACAAAAATCGCGCCGCGGGCAATTTCGTCATTTTTCGCGACGGAGTCGAAATGGGCTAAAATTTGAGAGATTGATCGGAAACAAAAATCGCGCAGGGGCCAATTTCGTCATTTTTCGCGACGGGGTCGAAATGGGCTAAATTTTGACAGATTGATCGGAAACAAAAATTGCGCAGGGGCCAATTTCTTCATTTTTCGCGACGGGGTCGGAATGGGCTGAAATTTGGCAGGTTGACCGGAAACAAAAATCGCGCCGGGGGCAATTTCGTCATTTTTCGCGATGGTGTCGGAATGGGCTGAAATTTGATACATTTATCGGAAACAAAAACCGCGCCGGGGGCAATTTCGTCATTTCTCGCGACGGTGTCGGAATGGGCTGAAATTTGGCAGGTTGATCAGAAATAAAAATCGCGCCGGGGGCAATTCCGTCATTTTTCGCGACGGTGTCGGAATGGCATCAAATTTGACAGGTTGATCGGAAACAACAACTGCTCTGGGGGCAATTTCGTCATTTTTCGCGATGGTGTCGAAATGGGCTGAAATTTGGCAGGCTGATTGGAAACAAAAATCGCGTCGGGCCAAATTTTGTCATTTTTCGCGACGGTGTCGGAATGGACTGAAATTTGGGAGGTTGATTGGAAACAAAAATAATGCCGGGGGCTATTTCGTCATTTTTCGCGACGGTGTCGGAATGGGCGAAAATTTGACAGGTTGATCGAAAACAAAAACTGCGCTAGGGACAATTTCGTCATTTTTCGCGACGGTGTCCGAGTGGGCTAAAATTTGACAGATTGATCGGAAACAAAAATCGCACCGGGGGCGATTTCGTCATTTTTCACGACGGTGTCGGAATGGGCTGAAATTTGGCAGGTTGATCGGAAACAAAAATCGCGCCGAGCCTAATTTTGTCATTTTTCGCGACGGTGTCGGAATGGACTGAAATTTGGGAGGTTGATTGGAAACAAAAATAATGCCGGGGGCTATTTCGTCATTTTTCGCGATGGTGTCGGAATGGGCGAAAAATCGGAAACAAAAACTGCGCTAGGGACTATTTCGTCATTTTTCGCGACGGTGTTCGAGTGGGCTAAAATTTGACAGATTGATCGTAAACAAAAATCACGCCGGGGGCAACTTCATCATTTTTCGCGACGGTGTCGGAATGGGCTGAAATTTGGCAGGTTGATCAGAATAAAAATCGCGTCGGGGGCAATTTCGTCATTTTTCGCGATGGTGTCGGAATGGGCTAAATTTTGTTACATTGATCGGAAACAAAAATCGCGCCGGGGGAAATTTCGTCATTTTTTGCGACGGTATCGGAATGGGCTGAAATTTGGCAGGTTGATCGGAAACAAAAATCGCGTCGGGGCAATTTCGTTATTTTTCGCGACGGTGTCGGAATGGGCTAAAATTTGACAGGTTGATCGAAAACAAAAATAGTGCCGGGGGCAATTTCGTCATTTTTCGCGACAGTGTCGGCATGGGCTAAAATTTGACAGGTTGATTGGAAATAAAAACTGCGCTAGGGGCAATTTCGTCATTTTTCGCGACGGTGTCCGAGTGGGCTAAAATTTGACCGATTGATCGGAAACAAAAATCGCGCCGGGGGCAATTTCGTCATTTTTTGTGACGGTGTCGTAATGGTCTAAAATTTGACAGGTTGATAGGAAACAAAAATCGCGCCGGGGGCGATTTCGTCATTTTTTGCGACGGTGTCAGAATGGGCTGAAGTTTGGCAGCTTGATAGGATACGAAAATCGCGCCGGGGGCAATTTCCTCATTTTTCGCGACGGTATCGGAATGTGCTAAAATTTGACAGGTTGATCGGAAACAAAAATCGTGCCGGGGGCAGTATCGTCATTTTTTGCGACGGTGTCGGAATGGGCTAAAATTTGACAGGTTGATCGGAAACAAAAACTGCGCTAGGGGCAATTTCGTCATTTTTCGCGACGGTGTCGAAATGGGCTGAAATTTGGCAAGTTGATTGGAAACAAAAATCGCGCCGGGGGCAATTTCGTCATTTTTCGCGACGGTGTCGGAATCGGCTAATATTTGACAGGTTGATCGGAAACAAAAATCGTGCTTGGGGCAATTTCGTCATTTTTCACGACGGGGTCGAAATGGGTTGAAATTTGGCAGGTTGATTGGAAACAAAAATCGCGCAGGGGCCATTTTCGTCATTTTTCGCGACGGGGTCGAAATGGGCTGAAATTTAGCGGGTTGATTGGAAACAAAAATCGCGCAGGGACCAATTTCGTCATTTTTTGCGATGGTGTCGGAATGGGCTGAAATTTGGCAGGTTGATTGGAAACAAAAATAGCGCCGGGAGTAATTTCGTCATTTTTCGCGACGGTGTCGAAATGGGTTAAAATTTGACAGGTTGATCGGAAACAAAAATCGCGCCGGGGGCAAATTCGTCATTTTTCGCGACGGTGTCGGAATCGGCTAATATTTGACAGGTTGATCGGAAACAAAAACCGCGCTATGGCCAATTTTGTCATTTTTCGCACGGTGTCGGAATGGGCTGAAATTTGGCATGTTGATCGGAAACAAAAAACGCGCCGGGGGCAATTTCGTCATTTTTCGCGACCGTGTCGGAATGGGCTAAAATTTGGCAGGTTGATCGGAAACAAAAACCGCGCTAGGGGCAATTTCGACATTTTTCGCGACGATGTCGGAATGGTCTTAAATTTGGCAGGCTGATTGGAAACAAAAATCGCTCCGTTGCTAATTTCGTCATTTTTCGCGACGGTGTCGGAATGGGCTGAAATTTGGCAGGTTGATTGGAAACAAAAATCGCCCCGGGGGTTATTTCGTCATTTTTCACGACGGTGTCGGAATGGGCTAAAATTTGAAAGATTGATCTGAAACAAAAATCGCGCCAGGGGCAATTTCGTCATTTTTCTCGACGGTGTCGGAATGGTCTTAAATTTGACAGATTGATCGGAAATAAACATCGCGCAGGGGGCAATTTCGTCATTTTTCGCGACGGTGTCGGAATGGGCGGAAATTTGGCAGGTTGATCGGAAACAAATATCGCGTCGGGGGCAATTTCGTCATTTTTCGCGATGGTGTCGGAATGGGTTAAATTTTGATACATTGATCGGAAACAAAAATCGCGCCAGGGGCAATTTCGTCATTTTTCGCGACGGTGTCGGAATGGGCTAAAATTTGACGGATTGATCGGAGACAAAAATCGCGTCGCGGGCAATTTCGTCATTTTTCGCGACGGGGTCGAAATGGGCTAAAATTTGACAGATTGATCGGAAACAAAAATCGCAGAGGGGCCAATTTCGTCATTTTTCGCGAGGGGGTCGGAATGGGCTGAAATTTGGCAGGTTGATCGGAAACAAAAATCGCGCCGGGGCAATTTCGTCATTTTTCGCGATGGTGTCGGAATGGGCTGAAATTTGATACATTGATCGGAAACAAAAATCGCGTCGGGGGCAATTTTGTCATTTCTCGCGACGGTGTCGGAATGGGCTGAAATTTGGCAGGTTGATCGGAAATAAAAATCGCCCCGGGGGCAATTTCATCATTTTTCGCGACGGTGTCGGAATGGCCTCAAAATATGACATGTTGAACGGAATCAAAAATCGCGCCAAAGGCAACTTCGTCATTTCTCGCGACGGTGTCGGAATTGGCTGAAATTTGGCAGGTTAATAGGATACAAAAATCGTGCCGGGGACAATTTCATCATTTTTCGCGACTGTGTCAGAATGGGCTCAAATTTGACAGGTTGATCGGAAACAAAGATCACGTCGGGGGCAATTTCGTCATTTTTCGCGACGGTGTCGGAATGGGCTAAAATTTGACAGGTTGATCGGAAACAACAACTGCGCTTGGGGCAATTTCGTCATTTTTCGCGACGGTGTCGAAATGGGCTGAAATTTGGCAGGCTGATTGGAAACAAAAATCGCGCTGGGCCTAATTTTGTTATTTTTCGAGACGGTGTCGGAATGGACTGAAATTTGGGAGGTTGATTGGAAACAAAAATAATGCCGGGGGCTATTTCGTCATTTTTCGCGACGGTGTTTGAATTGGCTAAAATTTGACAGGTTGATCGGAAACAAAAACTGCGCTAGGGACAATTTCGTCATTTTTCGCGACGGTGTCGGAGTGGGCCAAAATTTGACAAATTGATCGGAAACAAAAATCGCGCCGAGGGCAATTTCGTCATTTTTCGCGACGGTGTCGGAAACAAAAATCGCGCCGGGGGCAATTTCGTCATTTTTCGCGACAGTGTCGGAATGGGCTAAAATTTGGCAGGTTGATCAGAAATAAAAATCGCGCCGGGGGCAATTTCGTCATTTTTCGCGACGGTGTCGGAAACAAAAATCGCGCCGGGGGCAATTTCGTCATTTTTCGCGATGGTGTCGGAATGGGCTAAATTTTGTTACATTGATCGGAAACAAAAATCGCGCCGGGGGAAATTTAGTCATTTTTTGCGACGGTATTGGAATGGGCTGAAATTTGGCAGGTTGATCGGAAACAAAATCGCGCCGGGGCAATTTCGTTATTTTTCGCGACGGTGTCGGAATGGGCTAAAATTTAACAAGTTGATCGGAAACAAAAATCGCGCCGGGGGTGATTTCGTCATTTTTCGCGACGGGGTCGAAATGGGCTGAAATTTGGCAGGTTGATTGGAAACAAAATTCGCGCAGGGGCCAATTTCGTCATTTTTCGCGACGGGGTCGAAATGGGCTGAAATTTGGCAGGTTGATTGGAAAGAAAAATAGCGCCCGGAGTAATTTCGTCATTTTTCGCGACGGTATCGAAATGGGATAAAATTTGACAGGTTGATCGGAAACAAAAATCGCGCCGGGGGCAATTTCGTCATTTTTCGCGACGGTATCGAAATGGGATAAAATTTGACAGGTTGATCGGAAACAAAAATCGCGCCGGGGGCAAATTCGTCATTTTTCGCGACGGTGTCGGAATGGGCTAATATTTGACAGGTTGATCGGAAACAAAAACCGCGCTATGGCCAATTTCGTCATTTTTTCGCTGCGGTGTCGGAATGGGCTGAAATTTGGTAGGTTGATCGGAAATAAAAATCGCGCCGGGGGCAATTTCGTCTTTTTTCTCGACGGTGTCGAAATGGGCTGAAATTTGGCTGGTTCATTGGAAAAAAAATCGCGCCGAGGGCAATGTCGTCAGTTTTCGCGACGGTGTCGGAATGGGCTCAAATTTGACAGGTTGATCGGAAACAAAAATCCCGCTGTGGGCAGTTTCGTCATTTTTCGCGACGGTGTCGGAATGGGCTAAAATTTGACAGGTTTATCGAAAACAAAAACTGCGCTAAGGGCAATTTCGTTATTTTTCGCGACGGTATCTGAGTGGGCTAAAATTCGACAGATTGATCGGAAACAAAAATCGCGCCGGGGGCAATTTCGTCATTTTTCGCGATGGTGTCGGAATGGGTTAAATTTTGATACATTGATCGGAAACAAAAATCGCGCCGGGTGCAATTTCGTCATTTTTCGCGACGGTGTCGGAATGGGCTGAAATTTGACAGGTTGATCGGAAACAAAAATCGCGACGGCGACAACTTCGTCATCTTTTGCGACGGTGTCGGAATGGGCTAAAATTTGATAGGGTGATAGGATACAAAAATCTCGCAGGGGGCAATTTCGTCATTTTTCGCGACGGTGTCGGAATGGGCAGAAATTTGGCAGGTTGATCGGAAACCAAAATCACGCCGGGGGCAATTTCGTCATTTTTCGTGACGGTATCGGAATGGGCTAAAATTTGACAGGTTGATCGGAAACGAAAACTGCGCGAGGGGCAATTTCGTCATTTTTCGCGAAGGTGGCGGAATGGGCTAAAACTTGACAGATTGATCGGAAACAAAAATCGAGCCGGGGGCAATTTCGTCATTTTTCGCGACGGTGTCGGAATGGGCTAAAATTTGACAGATTGATCGGAAACAAAAATCGCGCCGAGGGCAATTTCGCCATTTTTCGCGACGGGGTCGAAATGGGCTAAAATTTGACAGATTGATTGGAAACAAAAATCGCGCAGGGGTCAATTTCGTTATTTTTCGTGACGGGGTCGGAATGGGCTGAAATTTGGCAGGTTGATCGGAAACAAAAATCGCGCCAGGGGCAATTTCGTCATTTTTCGCGACGGTGTCGGAATGGGCTAAAATTTGACGGATTGATAGGAGACAAAAATAGCGCCGCGGGCAATTTCGTCATTTTTCGCGACGGGGTCGAAATGGGCTAAAAGTTGCCAGGTTGATCGGAAACAAAAATCGCGCCGGGGGCAATTTCGTCATTTTTCGCGACGGTGTCGGAATGGGCTAAAATTTGACGGATTGATAGGAGACAAAAATAGCGCCGCGGGCAATTTCGTCATTTTTCGCGACGGGGTCGAAATGGGCTAAAATTTGACAGATTGATCGGAAGCAAAAATCGCGCAGGGGCCAATTTCATCATTTTTCGCGACGGGGTCGAAATGGGTTAAAATTTGACAGATTGATCGGAAAAAAAATTACCCAGGGGCCAATTTCGTCAATTTTTTGCGACGGGGTCGAAATGGGCTGAAATTTGGCAGGTTGATCGGAAACAAAAATCGCGCCGGGGGCAATTTCGTCATTTTTCGCGACGGTGTCGGAATGGGCTAAAATTTGAAAAGTTGATCGGAAACAAAAATCGCGCCGGGGGTGATTTCGTCATTTTTCGCGACGGTGTTGGAATGGGCTGAAATTTGGCAGGTTGATAGCATACAAAAATCGTGCCAGCGGCAATTTCGTAATTTTTCGCGACGGTGTCGGAATGGGCTAAAATTTGACCGGTTGATCGAAAACAAAAATCGTGCCGGGGGCAATTTCGTCATTTCTCGCGACGGTGTCGGAATGGGCTAAAATTTGACAGGTTGGTCGGAAACAAAAACTGCGCTAGGGGCAATTTCGTCATTTTTCGCGACGGTGTCGGAATGGGCTGAAATTTGCCAGGTTGATCGGAAACAAAAATCGCGCCGGGGGCAATTTCGTCATTTTTCGTGACGTTGTCGGAATGGGCTGAAAGTTGGCTGGTTGATCAGAAACAAAAATCGCTCCGGGGGCTATTTCGTCATTTTTCGCGACGGTGTCGGAATGGGCTGAAATTTGGCAGGTTGATAGGGTACAAAAATCGCGCCGGGGCAATTTCATCATTTTTCGCGACGGTGTCGGAATGGGCTAAAATTTGACAGGTTGATTGGAAACAAAAATCGCGCCGGGGGCAATTTCTTCATTTTTCGCGTCGGTGTCGGAATGGTCTAAAATTTGACATGTTGATCGGAAACAAAAATCGCGCCGGGGGCGATTTCGTCATTTTTCGCGACGGTGTCGGAATGGGCTGAAATTTGGCAGCTTGATAGGATACGAAAATCGCGCCGGGGGCAATTTCATTATTTTTCGCGACGGTGTCGGAATGGGCTAAAATTTGACAGGTTGATCGGAAACAAAAATCACGCCGGGGGCAGTTTAGTCATTTTTCGCGACGGTGTCGTAATGGTCTAAAATTTGACAGGTTGATCGGAAACAAAAACTGCGCTAGGGGCAATTTCGTCATTTTTCGCGACGATGTCGAAATGGGCTGAAATTTGGCAGGTTGATTGGAAACAAAAATCGCGCCGGGGGCAAGTTCGTCATTTTTCACGACTGTGTCGGAATCGGCTAATATTTAACAGGTTGATCGGAAACAAAAATCGTGCTTGGGGCAATTTCGTCATTTTTCGCGACGGGGTCGAAATGGGCTGAAATTTGGCGGGTTGATCGGAAACAAAAATCGTGCTTGGGGCAATTTCGTCATTTTTCGCGACGGGGTCGAAATGGGCTGAAATTTGGCGGGTTGATTGGAAACAAAAATCGCGCAGGGGCCAATTTCGTCATTTTTCGCAACGGGATCGAAATGGGCTGAAATTTGGCGGGTTGATTGGAAACAAAAATCTCGCGGCGGGGCCAATTTCGTCATTTTTTGCGATGGTGTCGGAATGGGCTGAAATTTGGCAGGTTGATTGGAAACAAAAATAGCGCCGGGTGTAATTTCGTCATTTTTCGCGACGGTGTCGAAATGGGTTAAAATTTGACAGGTTGATCGGAAACAAAAATCGCGCCGAGGCAAATTCGTCATTTTTCGCGACGGTGTCGGAATGGGCTCAAATTTGGAGGTTGATCGGAAACAAAAATCCCGCTGTGGGCAGTTTCG